>NW_006160197.1:1277921-1290345 GCF_000334495.1 Tupaia belangeri chinensis | reverse complement strand
TTCATTTCTCTTGAATATAGTTTTTCCCTAGAAAAAGCAATGATTACATACGATGTTCTCTAAGGTTCTTTCCAGTTGCCACAATCCACTCTTCTCCACAAAACTTAGCGTGTATTTCTCTCCTGTACTACATAGCTGCCTCAAAATACAGTGACTGAAAACAACCACCCTTTTATTCTATCTCCTGCTTTTGTGAAATAGGGCTTAGTAAAATCTTTAGTTCTATACAGTGTCAGTGAAAGTCACAAGGCATTCAGCTGGATGGGCTGGTCTGGAACATTGAAGATTGCTTCACTCTCATGACCAATACTTCAGCAGAGATAGCTGAAAAGCTGGGCTCAGCGGAGCTTACAGATCAGAGAACCTACACATGGCTTGTTTAGTATGGTAATCTTTTTTTTTCTTTTTTAGAGAGAGAGATTTTTACTACAGGGTGCATGTGCTCACCAGAAAGACAACAAGAGACAGAGAGGGAAAAAAAGTGAGAAATAACCCCTGAGGGGATGGTCACACTGAAATCCTTTCCTCTCCATTCTCCTTGTGGGATTTTGGGCATGGATGCACAAGCACCCAGCCTGAGTTTTAAGCTGCTGGGTCCAGGACTTGAACCACGGTCTACTACATGGGAGTCCAGTGGTGAAACCACTATGCCATCTGCTGGATCCAGCATGGTACTCTTAACATAGTCAGACAGGACTCAGATAAAAAAATTTAGCGTTCCTAACGAGATTATTCCAAGAAATAAGAAATGGAACTTGTCAATTTGGACCAGAAATTGCTACACTGCCAATTTTACTATATTACATTGGTCCAATAATAAGAGACCCCTAAGAGTCTAGATGACAAGACACATATTTCACCTCTCAATGGAATTTATAGCCAGCATAGCCTGTATCGAGGAACTGACACCAAGAGTTGCAATAGTGACATTCTTCTCTGTCCGGCATTGCACAATAGAAACTGAGAAGATAAAAAAGAACTCACAGTCCCTACATGCAAAAA
Organism: Tupaia belangeri chinensis; assembly: GCF_000334495.1. Taxonomy (NCBI): domain Eukaryota; kingdom Metazoa; phylum Chordata; class Mammalia; order Scandentia; family Tupaiidae; genus Tupaia; species Tupaia belangeri. The sequence continues at coordinate 1,289,343 of NW_006160197.1, read as the reverse complement.
TGTTCATAGTTAGGCAAAAAAATGTCAAAGAAGGCATTCTTTTTCTTTCTTTCTTTTTTTTTTGGAGAGGTTTTCGCTATAGGGCACATATGCTCGCCAGACAGACAGAGAGAGACATAGAGACAGAAAGCGAGAAATCACCCCCCAGGGGGGATGGTCACGCCGCAATCCCTTCTCCTCCATTCTCCTCTCGGGATCTTGGGCACACACACTCACGCGCCCGGCGTGAGTTTTAAGCCACCGGGTCCGGGACACGAACCGCGGTCGACTACGTGGGAGTCCAGCGACATAGCCATTACCCTAACTGCTGGTTCCCAGAAGGCATTTTTTTTCTGCTTAACCTAGTTCAATTGATTCATTCTATTGTAATTTATAGAGGATTAACTGACAAAAGCATATATGAAAAAGCACTGTATTAAAAAAAGACCAGTCCGGTAGGTGGTGTGGAGGTTAAGGCACTGGATTCTACATGGCCAACTGCACAGCTGGGACTTGGCTGCTTGGAATCACATAAGGCACAAGTATGTGCATGCCCAGAATCCTAAAGGGAGACAGGAGGAGAGGGATTGTGACAATCATTCCCGAAGGATGGTTTCTCACTTTCCCTTTCTCTGTCTCTAGTGAGTACACGTGCCCTGTAGCAAAATAAGCAGATACATAAATAAATAAATAAGAATATCAAGTTATAAATGAAGTATTTGCATATGCACTTTTATAACTAAGTCTTGAAAGAAAACAGGAAAAAAATGGCATAATATGGTCTGAATAATATGTATCTTCAACTTGTAGGCAAAACCCTACAAAATTTTATTGCACAAATAACCCATAGATGATATCTATCAAATCTAGTTTTAGAATCAACTAGCCCTTTAGCATATCGGAATCGTAATCACCACAACTGGAAAAAAGAAAAAGCTCCAGCCTAGAGAGATACTCACCAGAGCCACTGTTTCACACAATGTGAAAACACTCCAGAATTATTTAAATTCATGTTTAAAATTTTTTTCTTCAAGAAGTTCACATGACTGTCTCTTAAACAGATCATTTGTTCCAACAGATAATTTTTCCTGAAAACTCTCAAAGAATCTATAATGCAAGCTAGAATAGTTCATGCTAAAACAATCAAGTCACAGGTTCTTGGTGTCATTTTAATACATGGCCCCTCTGCTGTCTGTATTTGGAGCTCTCCATAGATGAAAACATTTAAACAGCGTCCTCCCATGTAATGTACTTCTACAACCACTTGAGCAGTTACTGAGCACTGACAATCCCTATTGCTATGGCGTTTCTTTATTAAACAATAAACATTCTTTAATTGTAAAGGCAATGAAATTGGAAATTCAAGCAGGAGCTTATCAGTTTTAAGATAAGTAAAAAAAAATTAGGTAACCAGCAGTTAGCATAATGGCTATGTCGCTGGACTCCCACGTAGTCGACCGTGGTTCGCATCCCGGACCCAGTGGCTTAAAACTCACGCCGGGCGCGTGTGCATGCGTGCCCAAGATCCCGAGAGGAGAATGGAGGAGAAGGGTTTGTGGCATGACCATCCCCCCTGGGGGGTGATTTCTCGCTTTCTGCCTCTATGTCTCTGTCTGTCTGTCTGGCGAGCGCACGCATCCTATAGCAAAAATCTCTCCCAAAAAAAAACAACTTAGGTAGGTGTCATCCTTTAAAAAATATTATAGAACTGCCAATGTGTATAAAATATATGGATGTGTGAGAAACCTTCTCCTATGATGGCAGATGGCCAAATCCTTCCACTGTAGGGGAATTGTGCTTCCAAACCCCAAGTCAATCAGATTATACCAGGGTTTTTTCAAAAGGGGTCGACAGAGAAGCTGCATCAGAATTATAAGAATCTCTTGGCAGGTGCTTATTAAAAGCTCTAATAACTCAGCCTATGGAAATGAGACTCCCCAGGGATGAGACCCAGGAATCTGGACTTAACATCATATGCTCAAGACATCTCCGCTGAGGTTTAGAATTACCACCTTAAAGCACTACATGTAAAACAACTTTTCTAAGATTGAAGGATAATCTATTTAGTAAGTGAAGGATTGTTAACTGTTTTAAATAGAATTTAATTCGATCTCTAAATAGTTGAATCATTTTTTAATTCCATACTTTTAAAACCAGTATTCCCTGCACTATTTATGGCTGCACATTTATTCTAATCACGTGTATTTAACTTGCTAATAGTAACCACTTAGTGGCAGGACAGGTCCTTTGCCAATTTTCTGCTGTGTCTACATGTGACCTGGGTAGTGTCCAATGGAAAAAAAAAAAAAAAGGTTAAGAAAATACATTCCTCTCCACTTCATCTACTTAGGCCAGAGGGCAGGATTTTTGCTGACTTAAATCTCAATTAAATCCCAGACGAGGATCTGTCAATGAAAATTAATTTAACACTCCAGAGTACAGCTAAGCTCTTTCAGTCAGATATAGCCTGATCTTAAAGTGATTCAATTTCCCTAGTAGATTCTGAAAATCCTTTGAAGTTATACAAAATTTAAAATAATAATAAAGATTTCTGACATTTTCCGAAATAATAATAAAAAGGATTTCTGATTATTTCTTGAAAGTAGTGTACTAATAGGATAGGAAAAACACTATGGAGGTTAATGACGATCATAATACATTGACATTGAAAGACATTCATGTCCCATAATAGTTACGCCCTGTACATACACAGCTGGATCTCACACGGCAAACAGCAGTTCAAATCCCAGCCCCAGCACTTTGCAAAACATTTCCAGTGCATGTGCACACATGTTCAGATACTGACAGGATGGAGAAATGGAGGAAAGAAGATCGTGGCTTTACCATGACCCACTGGAGGGGTTCTCCCTCTCTCCCTCTCTCTTTCTGTCTCCTTCTCTCTCTCTCTCTCTCAATCTCTCTCTGGCAAGGACACTTTTCCTCTGTCAATTAAAGAGAAAAAAGAAGACTATACTAAATAAGCTTATATTAAGGAAAACTATATTGAGGATGATTTAAAAGATGTGTCTGTATTGTTGTCTAACCAATGTTTCACTGTAAAACATCTGCAACATTGAAAGCGCAGAGAAGGTATTCTGTATGTAGTTATTAAACAGAATTTTACCTCTCAATATTGTGTTAGGTATTTAGAGTGCAATTGAAATCTGAGTCTGGATTTGAGTCCTGGCTCTATAAGGCATTATCTGTGATATTTAATCCTAGATCTTTATTTATTTATTTATTTATTTATTTTTGTCTTTTGCCATAGGGCATGTGCACTCACTGGAGACAAAGACAGATCAAGAGAGGAAAAGTGAGAAATCATCCCCCCCGGGGGGTGGGGGGGCGATGGCCACATTGCAATCCTTCTCCTCCATTCTTCTCTTGGGATTTGGCACATGTGCACACGCATGCCCAGCATGTGCTTCAGGTCCAGAGCCTGAACCATATTTGGCCACGTGGGAGTCCAGCACCTTTACCACCACATTACCGGCTGGCCCCCATATTTATTTATTTTTTTTTCATCTACAACACTGGGATGAAATTAAGTATCCTACTTACTACATTCAGATGTTAAAAGTATAAAAGTGACATATTTGAAACTACCTTGAAAATTATGAAAGCAGTAATATAAAAGCATAATATAACAAGCCTTTACTCAAGCAACGTAAGAAAAAAGAAGCCACGCTGTTAACAGACACTGCTGCACAGACCTCCACAGCTCTGGACACAGGCTCTCCGTCTGGAAGAACCATTTTTCTTCAAAAATTGAAAGGAAGCTGTATATCTAAATTTTGTATAGTTACTATCATTTTATATGTATAGGAATAAATGAATCAAGTCCAAGCCAACTTTGAGAGAACGGGGCCTTTGGATAAATTTAAAACTGATTCTATTCCTCCAGGCACACCAGTTATACCGTGTAAGAGCAATTTCTCAGGAATACTTACCCTCTGAATTCTACTCTACAATACTACCCATGGTAGAATTCTACTGAGAAATATTATCCATGGAATAGAACGGAAGTCAGGGAAGAAGGAAGGAAGGAGGGCAGGCAATTAGGAGTGTGCGCAAATCACTACTGTAGGCATTCTGAGCTCAGAAACTACCTCCGCCACTTCCTATCTGTATCATTTTAATCAAATAATATACCCTTTCTTTTCACTCCTGAATGAACACACCAATGTCATTTATACCTATGTGCATATGATGGAAAGCTGAGAGATACGATTACTATAAATGAAGGAATAAAATCCAGTATTGCCTTGACAGGCTAGAATGATGAGTCAAAATTGTGATTTAAATAGAGATGGAGGTAAAACCTTGCAAAAAAACTTTTGCCATTAAATTTTTCTAACGATTACACACAACTTTGGTTTATATGTACTTCATAGAATAGCATTTATACAGAAATTTATTTATGACAAGTAAAATAACCTCATCATCATCGAAAGTGCTCAAGAAGAGACTACATGAATGATCATCTGTGAGAGATTTTAGAAACAAATCCTACTCTGAGTGAGTGTTATGAAACTTCTGTTCACTCAGCAAGTCTTCACAGAAAACCTTCTCTGCCAGGCACAATGCTAGAGTCCAGAGATGCAGGGATTCCCAAGGCTACCCCCATAGAGCTTCCTGGATTGAGAACACTAGCAAGTAAACAGACTGATAATATATACGATGTAACTGACTTAGGAGATTCTTAAAAAGACCACCTATTGCAGAGCTAGTGGAGGAAATAAACTCAGCTGGGTCTTCAAAGACTTGTATTTGAGGGCCGTTATTTAAAGACTAAGAAGATTGATCCAGGAAGACTGAACATTTCTATTTTATAAAGACCTGACCCTTACTGGACATATATAGTAGAAAACTAAGGGAAATTCAGTGTAGCCAAAGTGCAGAGTATTAGGAGGAAAGGGTCAGACTTAGGATTAGAGAGGTTGTCCAGCTATAAAATACCCTAAGAGCCCTATTGAAATCAACATTTAGAGAGTGATGGGGGACCCACAGATCAATATTAATAGAAGGATGACATAATCTGTTTTATCACTTAAAAACTATCATTTCTTCCTAATAAGGTAACTCAATGCACAATCAAAGAAATGTTTTAAAGTTTCAGGAAAAGTGATGATTAATAAATCATACTAGTATTAGTGGATATTCACTTAAAAAGAGTTGGATTCCTATCATATATAAAAATAAATCATGCTATGTTGAAGACTGATGTGTGAAAAGTAAAACATTAAAATGATTAGAGGAAAATACATTCATGACACAGGAGGGATTTTTTTTCATAAATAAGACACACAAAAGCACAAAACTAGGTTTAACGAGATTTAAACAAAAATATTTGGTGTTACATGAGACACTGCAAAAAAAGGTAAGGCAAGTCACAATTACTGAGAAAATAACATTGCAATGTTTAAAATCTCAAAAAGATCAACATTATATAAAGTACGCTTCTAAATCATTTTTAAAAAGACAAACACCACAACAGAAAACTGAGATTTCTGACTTTCTAACATGAGTAGACAGTATACTCTATCCCCAATGAAGGGAAACATAGAAGGAGCAAGTTTAAAAGGGAAAAAAAAAAAAACAAGTTAATTTAAATTTGGTTTCTATGATGCTTAATTAAAATCCTTTAACACAGACTTATAAAAGTAGAAGACAAGGTTTCCAGCAAAAAAAATAATAATAATTAAAATAGTAAAAATGTCCAAAACTGCTGGGACATCAAAATAAGGACTGAGAAGTGCATCTTCAGGAAAATGGTACTCTTTGGAGACTTTAGTAAGAGCCTTTTCCAGCAGGAAAGTAAAATAGAAAACACACTTCAAATGTATAAAAGCCCAATATTCTCCATATTTATAACACAGACACTAATAAAATGATAAAAGCTCTGGAAAAGAAGAGCTGTGGCTAGAGAAGAAATGAGAGATGATAACCAAATCTCCTGAGTGTCACTAAGAGCCACTTGCCACAGAACTGAAAACAACACTGTGCCTCTGAAATGTTTTCACCAGAACTACTCAAAATACAGAAGAAAGTCATTATACAGTGCTTACCAACTCATGGCAAGCAGTAACTCGAAAGTATTTCATATTTTTTAGAAGAAATTCATGTAAATTGTACATCCTACCTGAATATAAGAGTGTTTGTTTTAATATAAAAATGTTTTCCCCATATCTTCAGTTAAAATGTATGTCTCAAAAGGTGTTCCAAGTTTATCATGCATGGCCCTCCTACCATTCTCACACATCCCATATGCATGCGTGTTCTCTCTGGGAGAAATACGAAGAAGGCTATTCATTCCACAAGAGTGACCTGCCCCAAAACCTCTTCAGAAAGAATCTGCCAGATTCCCTAAACTGCTACATAACCTGTGAACATTTCTTCCTCCCATTTTTCTTAAAGCCACATCTCTCCACTTTCAAAGTCTGTCTCAGATATCATGAACTTGGGGGCTAAATCTGTGTTCAAGTGAGGTTAATTACCCTTCCCACCATCTTTCTCAGTTAAGGCGGCACTATTTACGAAGTACTGCATACATGGAGGTTGACCTAACACCTTCAAATATTTAGTCATTTTTCTCCGAACCTCTCCCATATCTTTTCCAAGGTGCAGACATGATTTTGTAAAGGGGCCCTTATGCCTTTGGGACAAAGGCAGGTTCAGCCTAAATGAGGTCATTAAAACAAAACATCAAGTTCCCAGTGCCCTAAGATTCCAAGCCAATGACCTACAGAGTGTTCCAGCTGATCTTAATTTCCTTGGCACAGCACAGTAAGAGTACTGTAATATAATGCAAAATAGCTCTAAAGAGAAACTAGATACTGGCCAGAGTCTTGCCAATACACAGTTAAATAATACCAAAGTAGCCCTTTCATCTGAATACTGTGCTTCACACGCATATGTCACCCTTCCCAAGAATGAAAGTAATCTTCCACTGTGAATGTGGGTTGATTGAAAAGCTTTTACTGGACTCAGCTGCATAAAGTATACATGCTTCTAACTGGCATCTATGTGCTGGTAAGACTGAAAATATTTACAAGACCAGAGAGACAAAGAACAGAACTTATTCTGAGCAAGGGTAATCCAAATTTAGAATGTGCTTATAGTGGTAAATCAATACTCAAATGTTTATCCTGAGCAGGATCTCTTTTAACATCTAACAGTATCAGACCCCACCCAGAAAATAAACTAAATTTCTCTTTCGAAAGTTTCGTTACAAATTCAATATCATTTATATTAAAAGTTGGTACATTCCCAAATATTCTCTCACTCCTTCTCTTAATAACAGCCACTTTTCTGTCTGCTCCTTCCCTGTTCATTTATGCATTCACTAATGCTTTCATTCAGCAAAAATTTACTGAGGGCCTGTTAAGTGTCAGGTATTACTCTACCTGTTGGAGACTCAGTAGACAATACTAATGCAGTAAAACAAAGTTCCAGGCCAGCTCTTTGGCCTGGTGGTTAAGGCAGCTGGATACCATAAGCTGATCCTGTGGTTCAAGTCCTGGACCTGGTGACTTCAGAAATGCCAAGATCATACGTATGTGTCACCAAAGTCCCAATGGGATGGAGAAAAGGATGAGAAGGGGGTGTAGCGTGACCAATCCCTGTGAGAAGTGCTTATTCCCTCTCCCTTTTTCTCTCTGGTGACCTCATGTGCTCACTGGCAAAATTTAAAAAAATAATGATAAAATAAAATAAAGTTCTTGATTTCAGAGGGTTAGGTTCTAGTGGGGAAGCACAGAAAATAAAGACATGTATGTGGGTACGTAAAATATGCCAGATGAGGGAACCAGCAGTTAGCGTAATGGCTATGTCGTTGGACTCCCACGTAGTCGACCGCGGTTTGCGTCCCAGACCCAGTGACTTAAAACTCACGCCAGGCGCATGTGCGTGCGTGCCCAAGATCCCGAGAGGAGAATGGAGGAGAAGGGATTGCGGCATGACCATCCCCTCTTGGGGGTGATTTCTCGCTTTCTGTCTCTATGTCTCTCTTTCTCTGTCTGTCTGGTGAGCGCACGCGCCCTATAGCGAAAACCTCTCCAAAAAAAAAAAAAAAAAATGCCAAATGATAAATGCTAGGGGGAAAAATTAAGTCGTATAAGACAGAAGAGGAAGTGCATAGGTGGAAAGTAGTGTCAATCTTTGTATTCCATCCAATCAAAAATAATCTTTACTAATGTATTCACCCATATATCAATTAGGGCTTTCTATCACATGATTAAACTTAACAAATTGGAAACCAGTCAACTTGAGGAAAAAAAAAAAATGTTACCTAATCGGATTCAATAACTTTCTAAGTTTCTGGATAATTTATCAACAAGACTTAATCATTAGTGATTTAAATGCACTTTGCTTGAACTAATTCACTCAGAAAAATTGGGGGGAAAGGTATTAATTTTATTACATTTTAGCCAAACCATAAGGCTTTGGTATGATTTCTTACCAATTTTGTTCATAAAATACTTTTGTCTTATATGTCACAAATATATTTTCATCAAAAGTTTAAGTCTTCAGATTTAGTTTATTCAATTTAAGGCAAATGTCAACAATATAACTGGAAAACTCTGCCCTCATTCTCAAGTCAATCAGCCAAAGGAGAGCTGTATTTCCTCTATCACAACTTTACTTTTCAATTAAATTCTGAGAAAAAAAATGTTTAAACATTGAAAAATAAATTATGGCTTATACCTTAATAAAAGAAATAGCTGAAAGCATTCAAAACTAAAATAATGCAGAACATGAGAGTTCTGAAGAATATGATGAAGTGCTGATAAGTGCATAGAATTCCTTCAGCAGCTGTAAAGTGTGCATTTCCACCTCTGGGTTTCAGTTTGGGGATGAAATTAAATAAAAATCAAGTGTAAAATTAAAAATGGGTCCATTAAATGCAGTACTCATAGCAAAAACTTACTTTTTAAAGAAAAGTAAATGCTACGCACATTTAAAATATTGCCCAGCAGCTAGCATATAGTGTTTTGTTGTTGTTGTTTTTAGTTTCTGACAAACAGCACATGTACTTCCTGTAAGGAGACACACATGAACAGAGAGTGATAAAGCCCCACCCCATAGGAAACACTTAAACCGCAGTACCTTCTCTCCAGTTCTCCCTCCTGTAGGGATTTTCAGCATATGTGCTTGGCATGTTTCTCAAGTCATTGGGTCCAAAATTCTAACAGCCAGGGTGGCCATTTGAGATCCAGCTGCTTTAACCACTGGGCCATGTGCTGGCCCTCTGATTTTTTTTTTTTTTTCATTTGTTTGTTTTATCCAGAGGTTTTTGCTTTAGAGTGCACATGCTGGCAGAGGAAGTGTGGGGGCAGGGGGAGACATAGTGGAGAGGCAAAGTGAGAAATCACCCCCCAAGAGGGATGGCCATGCTGTGATCCCTTCTCCTTCATTCTCTTCCTGGGATCTTGGGTATGGGCACACACACGTCCAGCCTGAATTTCAAGCCACGGGGTCTGGGACTCGAACCATGGTTGGTCACATGAGGGTCCAGTGACATAACAGCTACACCATCTGCTGGCCTCATCCCTATGGTTTTAAAAAGCAGAAAATATTAAAATACTTTATGATGAAATAGAATGGGAATTGAATGGAACTAGAATAAACAGTTCATAATATGAATTACTAAAATAGATTTAACTGCAATACTAACACATACAAAAGTTGAAAGAAATCACAAGTTCTATCCTTGGGTTTTACCCAGTTTGTCTTGAAAACTCTGATAGTCCTGGAGAAGATTTCTGCTATATTTAAAAGAATCAGTCACTGAGCTAGCAGGTGGCGTAGTGGCTAAGGTACTGGATTCCCACATGGCCAACCACGGTTTGAGCCCTGGACCCAGTGGTTTAAAAAATCACACCAGATATCATGCCTTTTATGTGTGAGTGCATGTCCAAAATCCCAAGAGGAGAATGGAGGAGAAGGGACTGCAGCATGGGCATTCTCCCAGGAAAGTGACTTCTCACCTTCCCTCTCTTTGTCTCTCTCCAGCAAGTGCATGCGTTGTATGGCAAAAACCTAAAAAATAAGCATCAGTCACTATGATGTATCATATAAATTCACCTGCTTCTGCTGAAGCACCAATTTTCCCAGCTGTTAGAGTATCAGTCTCCAAGATGTGGTGACCAAGGCCTCCCTGCCTACCATTACGTTATGCTAAAGAGAGTGATCACACCCTGGTCAGGTATTTCCTAGGCAGCCTGGCCCCTCTGCCTTAATTCTGAATCATTCCCAGGGCCAGCCAAGCTCCTCTGAGATCAGCTAAGGCCTTTGTTGCAGCCCAACTTCTCCTTCTGTCCTTCCATACAGGTATTGTTTCCAAGAGCTCTTCTTGGGAAACTTCCTGCAGGTAAACCCATGCTCCAAGACTGCTTCCCAGGAACCTCATCTGCACCATTAACCTATACCACATCAGGTGTTTGTAGGGGCATTTTCTTTCAGCTACTGATGCATCCTATACATATGTATTGAGAATAGCAGAAAATACATTGAAATACATGACAGGTCATTTTCTGCATTGCATATTTTTTACTTTGCTTTGTCCTTAAAAAATTCTCCCCCAAGGGTATATATTTTCAGACAGCAGTTAGGACCTACCTGGAAGAACTGAACTCAAAACGGAACATTGGAAAGTGAAAAATGAAGCACTAACATAAATCTGAATTCAGAACATTTCACGGTGGCCAAAATCCTCACTTCTAACCATGAGTCTCCCTTAAAAAAAATCAGTTTGGAGGATAAAAAGGCAGGAACCCCTTCTGATTTGTGGTGCTCTGATTAATCATTAAAGGAAACTTTCCTCGAGTGTGGTGCCCTGGGGTTTATATGCCCCTGGGTAATGTACCAGGTGAGGCTATTATGAACACAGGTAAGTTCTCAGGAAGATAAGTTTCAGAAAAAAATTATAAAGAGAAGATAAAGGTCCAGAAACTGATTCTCTTAAATCTATGAGATTTTATACACCATTGTAAAGTCTTCGGGTAAATGAGGGGTATTTAAGGGATATAGGTCTCCCCACTTCTATGTGACGAACACTACCTTAAATAGTTCACCACTATCATTAATATTTAATAATTAAAACATTTGTTATCAGGGCCAGCAGGAGCCTCAGTGGTTAAGGTGCTGGACTCCCACATTGTCAACCACGGCTCGAGTCTTGGACCTGCAGCTTGTTTTCTCACTTTCCCTTTCTCTCTCTCTCTCTCTCTCTCTCTCTCTCTGTCTCTGTCTCTGTCCCCGGCCAAATTTAAAACAAAAAATAATACCAACAAGTAAAATAAAATAAGTAGTTCTTAAAAAAATTTGCTAGCATCTATCTCTTGCTGTGAGAGACTCATAATGTACATCCAACTGACATTTTTTTCCAAATGTGAATACACAGCAAGCCAGAAGTATGCACAGTCATCCACTGAACACTCTT
>NW_006160197.1:1277235-1277890 GCF_000334495.1 Tupaia belangeri chinensis | reverse complement strand
TAATTACAGTAAGTATAATGTATAAAATCAGAAATAGCTCCATTAATTTTAACACATTACCAAAATGCCCTGTGTTAAATGAAAGCAAAAGACATATACTGCTAAAATCCAGTTAGTTTGTGAGCTCAGCATATGATTTTTGTTTCTGTTGATAAAATCTGCTAATAGAATTAGAAATATCTTTGATATCATAATGAAGAAAAAGATGATCGATGATGATTAGAATAATTGACAAAATATAATTTGATAAAATTGTGTTTAGACCACTTATCTTCAATAAACCATTTACTCATGCATTTAGTGAAAGAACTCAAGAACAATGAACCCAGCATAATCCAGTTGAAGGGGAATCACAATAAGTACTTAGACCAAATACATAAATGAGGCAATTCAGCAAAGCACAACCAAGTGCATAAACTCAGTAACGTGTTTGTTTGGGGCAGGTGTGAACAGACTATCTCAGGTGAGTTGGTTATAAAAAGCCCTCCTTGACGAGATGACATTATGCTAAACCCAAAAGAGTAAAGAGGAGTCAGCTATGTAAAAAGTCAGAAACAGAGTTCCAGTTAAGTCAAAGGCTTTGAGATAGGAAAAAAAAAAAAAAAAAAAAAAAAAAAATTGTCAATTTAACAAAACAAAAAGACCAAGGGTGTGG
>NW_006160197.1:1264480-1276072 GCF_000334495.1 Tupaia belangeri chinensis | reverse complement strand
TTTTTTTTCTATGCTTTTAAAAGGCCAAAAAAAAAAAAAAAAAACTTGTCAATTTCACAAACAGATAGGACTAGGGTCTGGTGTAATGAACAAAGGGTAGAAAGCAGATGAAGTTTAAAAGGTAGAAGGGGCCAAAAAGCATGTAGAGTCCTATTGACAAAAGTAACAGATTTTAAACCACACAGTGATGTTTTTCTACCCAAGGGGAGGCAGACAGATGTAACAATAAAATACAATATCCTGAGAAGTGGACTCACATGGAAAAATTCTGGTTCATGTATGAAGACCTCCCTAAGTATGCTGGGTATGTACATACCACGATCCAGGGCTGGTGTAAGCTGGGGGTGAATCACGGTATCAATACCCTGTTGAAAGTGCTCTCTCGCTCGCTCGCTCTCTTTATCCTTCTCATTCAAGGAAGAAATACATAAACTTAAAAATTTTCTTTCAATTAGGGAGAGACATGATGTGATCTAGATTTATATAAATTCTCTGTGATAACTGTATGGAGAATGGTCAGATAGGCTAATGTAGAAGCAAGGAGGCCATTTATGGGGCTTCTGTAGGTGAGAAGACATGGCTTAATCAGGACAGTAGTCATAGAGATGAAGAAAAGTGTATGGGCCAGCAGTTAGCGTAATGGCTATGTCGCTGGACTCCCATGTAGTTGACCACGGTTCAAGTTCCAGACCCAGCGGCTTAAACTCACACCTGGCACATGTGCGTGTGTGCCCAAGATCCCAAGAGGTGAATGGAGGAGAAGGGATTGCAGCGTGGCCATCCCCCCTGGGGGGGGGGGCGGGGGGTTTCTCGCTTTCTATCTCTCTGTCTCTCTCTGTCTTTCTGGTGAGCACATGCACCTTACAGCAAAAAAAGTCTCCAAAAAAAGGAAAAAGAAAAAAGAAAAGTATGTGGACTTCAGTTATTTTGATGAAAGATGCCAGTACTTGAGAGTCTCCTTGTTTTTGGTTTGAGCAACCAAATGCATGATCTAAAGATTGAGAAAGTGAAATTTAGGGAAGGACTTAGAGGTTATCAACACCCCACATCTTTTAAGCCAAGCAGAACCAAATGCATATTGTACATATGACACCAGCTCCAAATGTTCACATCTGATCTTGTATCCTTATTTCAAAGTTTAAAGATATTTTGTTTGTTTGTGGTTTTTTTTAGAGGTTTTTGCCATAGGGCGCATGCGCTCGCCAAACAGGCAGAGAGAGACAGAGAGACAGAAAGCAAGAAATCCTCCCCCGGGGGGATGGCCACGTCTCAATCCCTTCTCCTCCATTCTCCTCTTGGGATCTTGGGCACGCACGCACATGCACCCGGCGTGGGTTTTAAACCACTGTGTCTGGGACACAAACTGCGGTCGACCACGTGAAAGTCCAGCGACATAGCCATTACACTAACTGCAGGTCCCATAAAGATGTGGTTTTATCCTTCGGTTTTACCATTTAACCCAGCTCTTCCCAGATGTGATAGCTTTTTCTGATTGTCTTTCACAATGTTTATGCACAATTCTAGCTTAACTACACTCTTCTGTCTTATCACCTCCATGGAGAAGGCTCCCTGCCACACGGCACCTCAAATGTGCTCTTTATCAAAGACACGTGGTGAGGCCCGGCCACAGTGGTTGTGCTGTTAAGACATGGCTACACGGACTGAAACCACATGGGAGGCCAGGTTCAACTGTCAGCCTAAGCTAAAGCTGGTATAGTGGTGTGCACCTGCTGACCCAGCTATTGGAAGACTGAGGTAGAAGGATCACAGTCCATCTTAAATTTAAGGGGGGAAATGTTTTAAACTAAGTAATAAAAAACGGTGTGGTGAACAAATGGGAAAAAAGAAAGAGACTGAAAAGGAGCTGCTAGGGCAATGGGATAAAAGAAATCCCCTACAACTTCTCTATCTACTGCACAGGCATCATCAGTACTTCGAGAGCCATTGAATCATTTGCTCTAAATTAGAGAAAACTGTAGAGCTTGGGACCAGCAAATGGCGTAATATTACGTCGCTGGACTTCCATGTAGTCAACCACAGTTCTGGTCCTGGACCCAGAGGTTTAAAACTCACACTGGGTATGGGGCCAGCAGGTGGCATGGTGGTTAAGGTTCTGGATACTCCCACATGGCCAACCATGGTTTGGGTCCTGGACCTGGTGGGTTGCTTTCTAGTTTTCTCTTTATGTGCGTGTGTGTGTGTGTGTGTGTGTGTGTGTGTCTAATTGAATTAAAAAAAAATATTCACACCGGGCATGTGTGTGTGCATGCCCAAAATCCCTAGAGGAGAATGAAGGAGAAAGGATTGTGGCATAGCTATCCCCCCTGGAGGTGATTCCTTGTTTTTTGTCTCTCTCTCTCTATGGCAAGTGCACACGACCTATACAAAAATCTCTCTTAAAACAAAACAAAACAAACAAAACCCGTGGAGCTCGAAGGCACAGAAAGTACAGGCATGGAGCCAGTTGGTGGTGGAGTGATTAAGGTGCTAGACTTCCACATGGTTGACTGTCATTCGAATCCTGGATTTGACAGCTTGAAACTCAAGCTGGATGTGTGCATACGTGTGCCCAAAATTCCCAAAGGAGAATGGAGGAGAAAGGAATGTAGCGTGGCCATCCCCCTGGACAGTGATTTCTCAATTTCTCTCTCTCCATTTTTCTGTCTGTTCAGAGAGCACACACTCCCTATAGCATATTTATATATATATATATAAAGTGTAGGCACTGAGCTGATATCACTCACGAACAGTAGGACCATATTAAAAACAAGGTTTGCGGGGAACCAGCAGTTAGCGTAAAGGCTATGTCGCTGGACTCCCACGTAGTCGACCACGGTTCGCGTCTCGGACCCGGTGGCTTAAATCTCACGCCGTGCGTGTGTGCGTGCATGCCCAAGATCCCGAGAGGAGAATGGAGGAGAAGGGATTGTGGCGTGACCATCCCCCCTGGGGGGTGATTTCTCGCTTTCTGTCTCTATGTCTCTCTCTGTCTGTCTGGCGAGCGCATGCGCCCTACAGCAAAAACCTCTCAAAAAAAAAAAAAAAAAAAAAAAACTAGGCTTGCGGATTCCTAGTCCAATATCTCAACCACATTAACTTTTCACTGAAGCAATATTAAAGATGGTACACAGGATGCTGTGAGTATACCACTCTTCGGTGTTATTACGGATTTAAAAACTTTTGGTGTAGTTAGGTTGACCTCACAACCTAACCTAACATGCAACATTGTATCTATGGAAAGTGTATGTGAGTAATCAGCAAATTTGTTAGTGATGCTTACGAAACAAACATTTGTATATTGGTTAAAGATACTACATCTCCCATTTGCGATTATTTTCTCTGTGCTTTGAAAAATATTAAATTGGCGGGCTAAAGAGAGGACAAAAAATAAAGGAGTCTCTTCCCATTTCAGTTCTCTCATTTCTCTTCTAAATTAATTCTGAACTCTTCTCTTCTCCTTTTTTGCCTTGGCAAAGGCTCAAGGCCATTTCCCAGGTCTTAAGATGTCCTTCTAAAATGCAAAGGACAATTCCCATGTCTGTTTATTCCCACTCAAATACATGTTAAGTGTACACTTACTATAGAATGTACAACATTATCACCCAATATAAGTTGACATTTTTCAAAACAACATCCATAAGACTGCAGAAATCTTTTTTATATTAATTAAAATCTGCATTTATATTGAAGCATGGATGACTCCAAATTTCCCTCTCTTGATAGAGCATAATATATTTCCCTAGGGGAAAACAAATCCGAGCTGAGCTTTCAAAGAAGTGAAACATAAAACCCATATTGTAGATAAAGGTTGGACTGCATATGTACCCTGTGAATTAACCAGAAATTAGAGGCAACCTTCAAACTGGAAATAAAACCTTGACAAAAAAAAATCTGCTAGAGGGGGTAAGTTAAACTGTTTTTTGTTTTGTTTTGTTTTTCTGAGAGGTTTTTGCCTTAGAGCACATGTGTTCACCAGAAAGAGAGACACAAACAAGTGAGGGAGAAGGTGAGAGATCACCCTGCCCAGTGGCTTTGGCCATGCCACTATTCCTTTTCCTCCATTCTCCTCCCAGGATCTTGCACATGTACACACATGTGCCTGATGTGATTTTCAGGTCACTAGGTCTGGGACTCAAATTGTGGTTGGCCATGTGGGAGTTTAGCGATGTAATTGCTACGCCATCTGCTGGTCTTGGGGTTTTAAAACAAGAAGGAACAGTTGTCTTCTGCTACAAAAGAAGGTAACAAGCATGAAGTAGTGAGCTACCTGAGTTGGTAGCTCTTGTCATAAGAAGTTGAAGGACCTCACTATGATATAAGCCCAGGACAATGGCCAAGAGAGCTGATAAACTGAAGAGTGGCATCAGCTGGGTGGGATTACTGTCCAGTAAATATGCTTGTTGTAAATAAAGTGGATTGAGGTGAAGGAACTGGACATATGGACTGAGTAGGTGAAATCAGACAAACCAGCTGGAGGTTCATCATCTATCATGCTGGAAAATGTATTTTTTGTCCTTGAGATCTTCCCCTCCCCCGCCCCAGGGTACTAACTGTTCGTTGTTTCTTCCCTGCTTCCATACGCCATTACTTACTAAACCTGTACCTTCTCAAATAATTTGTTTCCAAACCTTCATTGAGTGAGCAGTGATCCAGGTATCTCTGTCCCTTTGGCCATAGCTAGTCGACTAAAAACTGGACAATTGGGTTAACAGTTCTTTCCAGATATAGACCCAGTTACTGAACCACTAATAGGTGGAAAACTTGGCAGAGACCATTCAAGGCCACAAGCACTAAAACAAAATCAGGGACAGCAAGATCGTGAGGGATGTCAGAAAATAAAGTGGATGTGCAAGACAAGCACACTATGTGGGTGCTTATGGGAAAACAAAAGAAGAATAGAGAAAGTGGTTGCCTTGATTCATGCTGATTTTCTAGTTTCCAATTCCAGTCTCTCATGAGACCAGTGAACTTTTGGCCTTCAGGTTCTGTAACATAACCTTTCAGACTAGTTCATGTGAGGTTATGTGTCCTCCCAACAATCAATAAGTAGATAAAACACCAACTAAAGTCCATTTGTAACATTCCCACCTTTTCTCAACCAAATGGATTGTCCACAATTTTGAAAGGTCAGATTGCCCAAGTTTGAAAGTGACAGACAAAAAAAGCAGCATCAAATTTTCTATATATAGCAAAGCAAGAAAATGTAAGAAGTCAAATTCCCATAGCCCTCCTTAGGACTTTATTATTCAGTAGTTTTTACTAGAGGCCCAAGTATATACATTTTTAAGAAGCATCCCAATGGATCTTGGGAAAGGTAGTTTAGTGACTACACTTCGGGAAGCACTGCTCTAAATCCTACTACAGCATGGCTACAAAGATTGCACACAAATTCTTCTCAAAAAAAAGAAGATATTCATGAAGTGCCAGCATTCAAAAGTAGCACATTGCTGTTGGAAAGACAGATACGTTTGAAATTCTAATAGGAGCAAGTATTGTTTCTATTATTCTTTCTGCATATATATTTGTATTTCATTTCACATTAAATGGGATTTCGTAAAATAGCTGGGAGGACCCAAACACAATTTATGATGTTGTTCCCATCTTAAAATTTCCAAAGAACTAATTTGCAGCCTTTTGAACCATAACCCATTTGTAATTTGAGGATTTCATGTTCCATTCCAACTGAGAAAATTTGATTATGGATGGTTTTAGACGATACCAAGGAATTTCTGTGATTTTTGTTAGAGAATAATGGCATATGGGTTATACAAGAAAGTGTGTTTTTCAAGGACGCATATCAGCTAGGTAGGAATGCAATGACGGTATATCCAAGACTTCTTTTAAAATATTCATCAAAGTAAATAAAAAATTTTTTAAGGAATATGTGAAATAAATGAGGCAAAATCTTGGTCATTGTTAAGTCTGGAAAAAAATGAGACTATGGTGGTCAAGTTACTTTTCTTCTATTTCTGTGTATATTAGGGATATTAATATATGAGAGCTCAGTTAATGTAGTAGCCACCCAAGATTCCTGTAAGACCACACAAAAGGTACAATACATACAGGGTAGAATAATTACTGACATAAAAGGCCCTTTAATTTGAGGCGAGAGAATGACTTACCCTTTGCAAGTCCCTGAATTATTAGAAGAAAAATAAATCAGAGCATGTGAAAAATTGACATCTTCATTAATCAGAAGATTTTTTAAAAAATATTTTTCTGAGATACACAAACAAGATTTAATTCAATACAGAATAAACTAGAATTAGTGGGTGAGGAGCAAAGCACAGTGAGACATGGCATTGTTTCTGATCTCTCTTTGGAAGTATAAAAGCACTTCGAGATTTGCTCAATCTTAACATGAAGGCAATATTCATTTCCTGGTGTTCTTGTCCCATGTACTGCAAACTATACACAAGCGTTCATTATTAATAATGCTAAGAAATTTTATTCGAGGATATAACCAATGATTTGACAGATTTTTCATACCAATTTTACCAAGAGAGGAACTCCAGGTCCTTCGATGAATATTAACAAAGGCATCTGTCATCCCTGCTCTTCTTGCATTATGTGCAGAGTTGTAACTAACAACATATATAACAACAGACTCTGTTTATTACTTGTACTGCTCTATAGCTCTTGCTTTCTTTGGAAAAAGTATACCCCTTTATAAAAAGAAAGTCACAGCCTCAAGAAATCCAGATTTGAGGAAATTGGGTTCTTGCTGTGCAACTATAAGCCACATAGCATTTTTTAAACTCAACTTACACATCTGTTAAAAAAAAAAAAAAAGAGCATTAGAATAGATGGCATCACAATTGCTGCCAGCTCAAACAGTCCATGATATGGTTTTTCATAGCTCTTTTTTTTTTTTTTTTTCAATCTTTGAAATCTTCGGAGGCTTTATTCTGAATTAGTTACACTACATAGGACTGGGAAGCAATTAACTAAAGCTATTACACAAACCGTGTCCAGACACAAACATTACCTAGGGATTGGGCCAGCCCCACAGTGTAGTGCTTTAATTCTAGGCATGGACACCCAGATCCCGCATGGCCCACAGTGTTCAAATTCTGGTTCCAGCGGCTTGAAAAACATGCCAAGTACATGTGAGTGTATGTCCTACATCCTCACAGAATGGAGAAATGGCAGAGAAGGGATTGCATGGTGACCAGGCCCCACTGGGGGTTGCTTTCTCTCTCTCTCTCTTTCTCTCTCTCTCTCTCTCTCCCCCTCCCTCTTTTCTCTCTCTAATGAGCATACACACTCTCTGGCAATAAAAATAATTACCAAGAAATCATCAAACTCAGGACAAGAATGATTGTGCTGCAAGGCCCAAAGATCTCTTATTCTTTCTTTCTCTTCAAATAGTATCAGGTCGTCAGAAAAGTCATGACATAATTTTCTACGCAAAAATGCGTGATGACTTTTCCGACAATCCAATAGATGTTTAGGTATTGAAAAGAGATGATGTGATAGTTTCCTAATACATTTCAATCAGAAATGAGGAAAAAAGAGATTAAATTCATAGTGTAATTCACTTTAAATGTAAGTAATTTTTCTGGACCATGTATATAATGGAAAGTGCACTTCGAATGTGCTTTATTGGCAAACACAAAGAAATATGCCAAGGAAGTAGATCTGGTCACCATTATAAAAAGAAGGAGAGAGCATAAAGAATATTTCTCTCATGCCACCTCTCATTTTAAAATAATGATACGGAAAGCCTAGAGTATCGTATACTTCAGGACATTTTACTTGTAAGAAGAGATAAAGCATATCCTATTTGTGGCTTCAATGCACTTTACCATTCATGCATTATGTAGACATTTCAAACTGTAAAAAAATATGTATCTATGGCCTGCAAAATGACTTTTTAACTCTGTCTTTGAAAGACCAGATGAAATTTAACATTTCTAGGCTGGATTCTCTCAAACTTTCTAATCATTTATTCACATGTAATAAATACAGTTCTTTACTTTTTCTATGGAGAGAAAATAATTGCTAAAATGATAGGAATTGTTAAACAAAACCAGTGAAAGAGATTATTAAAAAAGAGAGCGAGAGACATCTTCTCCTATAATGTTTCACCCACAAATAATATTCAGTGGAACCTATCACATACACATATGCTATCTGAACTGAAGGTTAGAGATAATTGGGCCAGAAATACCATCCTGTAAAAGGATAATGTGTGTCAAAAAGATACTGAGCTTGGGGAAATTACCGACTTAGAATTATCTATTCTCCAAGCCTCTCTCATTCCAAAGAGCTGAACATGTAAAAGGGAATAAAAACAAATGATCAGCTTTAAAAGCAAAATTTGGGTGCAGAAAAATGAAACTAAAAAGAATCTCCTTCTTCCCCAACTTTGGGTTATGTTTCTCTTTAGAAACCCCATTTCGTGGGTCAAAGAAGAGATCAGTAATCTAAATCCTTTTAAGGTAAAAAGCCCCTTGGGATCGCTCCCCAGGAATCAGGTCACAACTGAATGTGCGGGTACAGCGCTCTCTGAGAAGATCACTACAGACACAGGACACAGGGCCCAGGCAGGAAATCTGCTGGTATCAATCTATTTTCCATTTTGCTTATCTAGTGGCCTTAGTACTTAAGAAGGTAAAACAAAATGCAGCAGAGCCTCAATAATAGGAAAACTGTCTATTAAGTACCCCCGAATGACTATTACATCATCATCGTCAGACATTTTGTCTTCTCACTCAGGGTCACAAGGGCAATCCAGAATCAATTCTTTCCATTACTAGAGCACAGTCAAATCTATCATCCCTATTCTCATTTTCTATCTTAACCTGCAAAGCCAAACTCTCAAAGAGCATAGACATGTTTCCCCAGGATCTATCTTTAAACCTCACCCTGATAACAAAGCTCTCAAGAGAGTCACCCTTTTGTCTATCCTCCCAACCACAGTCATAGCCCTCCCTGCTCACTTAAGGGCGCACATTCCCTATCAAAGATGTCAATTCAGAACATACCTATATTCTAGAATATTTATTCCCATTGTCTCTAATCCTTGCACAAAAAAGTAATGAACCAATTAGACTTCAAAGTCTTCCCCACCCCAAAAAGTAGATTCCCATCAAAACATATTTCCAGGGCCAGCAGGTGACATTGTGGATAAAGTGCTGGACTCCCATGTGGCTGGCCACAGTTTGAATCCCAGATCCAGTAGCTTGAAAATCATGTCAGGTACTTATGCATGCATGCCTAGAATCCCAGGAGAATTAGAGAAGGGATTGCAGTGTGGCCATCCCCCTGTGGGGTGACTTCTTAGTTTTCCCTCTCACTGTCTCTCTCTCTCTGTCTCTCTCCAGTTAGTGCACACGCCCTATGGCAAAAACCTAGAGAAACAGAACGGAAAAGCACATTTCTTACAGTCACTATTACTGTTGTAGAAGATCAAGAATTCACTTACTTCCTAGGGTATTTCTTCCGTTCCCAGAAGTATAAACACACATCATTAAGCCCATCAGAGGTAATAAAGGTGCAGAAAAAAAGAGAACACTCGATAGGGAAAATTACAAACTGCCTTTTTCTCTCTGTTTACTTTGCCCATCCTCACTGCAAGTATCGTACTATTTAGATTTGTTCCTTTTACCTTTGTAAGAGCAAGATGCATTTTGTCTAATGAAGCTTCTTTTCACTTTGCTGGTACAAAACTGGGGAATAGTGTATGACAAGAGATGAATTATTTTAGGACACACTGATTTTTTTTTCCTCAAAATGTACAATTGTGATGTATCTCCTCTTATTTCTGAGTCCTTAAAATCTAATTTGCATGAGTTGGTCTCAAGCAAGAAACTTGAAAAGAAAGAAAATCATAAAATTAATGTTGATGATCTAGCTCCACAGTGCAGTGGTTAAGGCCTGGGAATACAGAGTCAGATCCCACATGGCTGACCATGGTTCAAATTCTATCCACAGGTGCTCAAAAATCATGTTAGGTACATGTGTCAGAATACCCCAAATCCTGACAGGAATGAAGACATGGAGGAAAAAAACTTGTGGCATGACCACACCCCATTGGGGAACTCTCTCTCTCTCTCTCTCTCTCTCTCTCTAGCAAGAGTCTGTTCCCACTTGCAATATATTTTTTTAATTAAAAACAAATTAATGTCCATCTCATAATTAGCACTTACAAGTCATCTGCCCTCTACCGTCAGAGTCCAAAACCAAGAAGACATGCCAGGTCTACACTTCAGTTACATTTTGCCAGATTCACCATACCACTTTTCTTTAGTTAATGAAGTTGGCTTGAGTTGAAAAGTGAAAGATTCAAGAAGTTACTAAAGGAACCTGTCAATCCCCACATCTTACTCTACTATCAGTGCCCAGCTCTCCTCCAATTTCTGACTTTAAATTCATCATCTATTCTCACCTGTAATCTCATCTACAGGTGAATGAAAGCTTCCAGAAACTACACTTTACATACATTCTCTCTTTTGACCCATACTGAGTCCCCAGAGGTAAGTTATAACACCCCCATTATAGAGCTAAGAAAACCGAGTTCCTAAATAGGAAAATAATGACAAAGAAATGTCAGTAGAGTTATTTTACGTAGACCATGCTAATCCTTTTTAATATCATAAATTACTGAAAATTTTAAAGACTGTATGGGTTTAGAAAATTTAGAAATGCATACCTGCTTTTTCTTTAGATTTGCTTTGGGAAATAGGCCTGCTGACAACACAGATGTAAACGGAGAACAGCATAGCTCAGGAAAAGGGTTTGGAATAGATGGCATTTCCAGAACATCAAGATCTTTCTTTTTTCTCCTACACCAAGAGAACATAGGATGTAATTTACATAAAGCAGAATATAAAACATAATTGCTGTCAGAATTAAAAAGTGCATTAAGGCCAACATGAACCTCTCTGACAATACTAATACTATACAAAGCGTGCAGGAAAGGTCTATGATATACTTTCTGTGAGTCAAAATATGTTAATTAATACAAATAAGTCCCCCATAGGATTCCATTTTGTATGTATTTCTTTTTTGCCTTTAAAAAAATTATCGGACATGAAAACTCCATTTCTAGCACTTTTGACAATATTCCTAAAGCAGAAATAAGGACTGTACAATTCTTAACATAAAAATCATCCTGAAAAATTAGATATTGTTATGCATCAATTAAATTGGCTAAGTGTCCAAGTTACCTTTAGTGAAGTCACCCTATGATATTTTACTAATCACTTTTGGAAGTTATGATTTATTAATTATAGCTGTGATTTATCTCACTTCAAATTTCATTCACAATGTTGCCCACACAAAGTCTGTTGATTTTTCAAGTGCTTATAGATACTAAACAGCAAGGCAGTGTTTTTCGAGAAGGTAAGTTAATAGAACTTGCTCGTATAAATGTACTCTAGTCCACAGGAGAGTAATTTTAACTTCACTGAAGTTGGAGTACTTTGAAAAAAAAAAAAAGTACATTTAAATGTGTGACTTTAAAGGACTACAAATTGTTGTGTTGTAGCCCTTTTTCTTCCCTAAAGTGTGTGCAACTCTAAAGGCACTTAGTGCTGAAAGCTGTGGAGATTGGGAAACCTTTTAAAGCCTCTATTCTTTCCTGCT
>NW_006160197.1:1263554-1264449 GCF_000334495.1 Tupaia belangeri chinensis | reverse complement strand
TGCTGAACAGCAAGACTGCTCAAATGTCAATCCATGCTTTGCTTTTCTCCGGTCGTTAAGACTTAGGTAAGAGGTGAATTCATTTACGCTACGGTTTTTAAAATATATAAAATAAAAAAGACTTTCTTCTTATTTTTTAATGCAGGGCCATGAAGAAGGAGCAGAGGGTAGTGAACCTGGAGCTTGGCCTCCTAGCTCACACCGATGGACAGAGCTAGAGAGGAGGAGAGCTCTCAATGAAAACGGTGATGCTATTTATAAGGCGCTGTGGGATCGCAATGTCCTGCTGATCCGGTAGGAGCCAGCTCAAAGGGAATTGTCTTCAGAGACTTTCACAAACTTGGCCCAGCTCTGGGCACATGGCTCACCCCCTAGGACCGCCTCCTCACCCCCTCGCCGGCTTCCAGCCCAGGACACTCCCCCGCGCCCTCCGAGGGCTGCCTACCTGTCTGCAGCACAGCCGCGGGTCCCATCCGGAGGGGGCAGGAGCGCTCGCGCGTGCAGCCAGGGGGCTGGAGCCAGGTCGTGGGCGTCGCCCCTCCCCTGGGCAGCGCCGCACACCTGGGCCGGCGCCCCCCCCGGGGCAGCCGCTCTCCCCGCGGCACTCTGCCCATCTTGCAGGGAAGTGGTCATTGTCGCCGGCCGGAGGGCTCGGGCGTCATGGGAGACCCGGCGCGTGGGGACAAGCGGATCGGGCGGCGGGAGGCAAGGTGCAGGCTCGGGAACCGCACGCTGTGCAGGTGCGGTGGCCTCGCCGCCGGTGTTCGCGGCCCCGGCGGTTCAGACGTGCGGCCGAGCTGTCTGCGAGGCGGCGGGGGAGGGGAGGGGGCGGAGGAGAAGGGTGGGAAGAGGGGAGGAGCGGCCGGGGGGGGGGGGGCGCCCGCCGCCCCCTCCG
>NW_006160197.1:1252615-1263537 GCF_000334495.1 Tupaia belangeri chinensis | reverse complement strand
GGGCTGCCGGCTCCTGAGGCCCGGCCCGCCGCCTGCCCAGGTGGGCGCCCCAGCGCGAGGCTGAGCCCAGGGTCAGGGCGGGCCCCGCGTCGCTGGAAGCAGGGACTGAGCTGAGCCCGTGCTCCCTCTAGGTTTGCCCGGCTGACCACAGGCGGGGCATAGGTCTGGGCAGCGCTGACCCTCAGACCTTTCCGTTCTGTCGGCTCTGCGATCTGAGATCACCTAAGCTGTCGCTGGGCCGCCATGACAGGCCCCACCGTGCCAGGAAGCGGGGGTCCACCGGCTAGGTGTGCCCCAGTTCTTCCCCACTTTCCTCTTTTTCCACGCACTCCGCAGCCAAAGGTGGAGGTGGAGGAGAGGGGAGAATGAGAGAGCGGGGAGCACAGTCATTATAGAAAATTGCTGAGATTTTGGGAATTTTCAGTAAAGCATGGGTAAATGTGAGGTATCTGGAATTTAAAGATCATTAATGTCCTTTTAATGAGAGCAGCTTTCATTTAATGAGCCCCCACTCTCCCTTGTCCTAGTCGTTCATCACAAAAGCTCTACAAATTAGATGTCTGCCTCATTCACAGATAAGGAAACTGGGGCTCAGAGCCACCGCCAAGTTCCTTGCACAACATAGCATTAGTAACTGGTGCCATCAAGAGTCCAGCCCAGATTCCAGGCCCTTCTCAACAAGGAGACTGTTCGAAAGAGTCCCTACACTATGCTCAGTCTTCGTGATGCAGCAGCCCTCCTCTGAAATTCTCGTGATACTTTGCTCCTGCTCTCCCCTTATGAGTTCCTATCCTCATGAACGGTTGAGGATTTCCAAATGTTTTACACACTCTTTGTTCTTTGACCAAATTAGGTAATATCTGTCCCTGGCATCAGTCTCCCCAGCTTTTCTTAACCTTTATAAGCTCTGCTCAGAGAAAGGTAAATATCGCCTACAAAAGAAAACTTTACCCGCTCTCTCCTCTCTGTCCATCTTCCTCCATCATGGCACCAACCACTGGTGATACCCAAGGGTCACTAATTCACGGCCTGTGAGAAATCCTGAAGTATTGCAGGAAGGCGGAAGACCTTTCAAAGAGTTTCGGTAATACAAGTACTTCATTTTCTTAATATCAAAATTAAGGCCCAGAAAAGGGCAGGAATGACTTGGGTCTCGCGGAGGGTGTGGTCTCTGAAATGTTCTATACAATGCCATGTCCAAGCCAGGACAAAAACGTAGTTCTCATGAGAGAAGGTTGATTATATTAATCATGGTGATAGGTAACAATTATTTTTGTTATTATTATTATTTTAATTTTATCAGAGAGAGTGGAAAAATTGAGAAAGCAAGCTCCAGGTCCAGGTTTCAAATTGCTGTCAACCATGTGGGATCAGCCACGTGGGAGTCTAGTACATTAACCACAATGCCACCTGCCAGTCCCTCTAGGTAACGTTTGTTGATACTGTGTGCCAGGCAAAGCCCTCATACACATCCAATTCCCTGAATCATGGTCTAGATTCTATATGTGGGTTTTTAAATGCTTTTAGTGTAAAAGTATACAGATATTGTGGGACCAGCAGTTGGCTTAATGGCTGTGTCACTGGACTCGCACATAGTCAACCACGGTTGGAGTCCTGGACCTGGTGGCTTAAACTCATGCTGGACGCATGTGCGTGTGTGTCCAAGATTCTGAGAGAATGGAAAGAAGGGATTGCAGCATGACCATCCCCCCCAGGGGGTGATTTCTCAATTTCTGTCTCTCGGTCTCTGTCTTCCTGGCGAGTGCACGCGCCCTATAGCAAAAACCTCTCCCCCCCCCCAAAAAAAAAGAAAAGAAAAGAAAGGGAAAAACAAAGTATAGAGATATTGCAATCTTTCTAGGAAAGTAGAAATTGAGGTATGTACTTGTAGATAATTTGAACTAAAACAAAGAAAGAAATACACTTTAATTACCATCATAATCCCAATTTTATCCAAAACTTTTGCAAGCAGGCAGTTCTAAGATTGATATTGTATCAGTACCCAAATGGTAGGGTGAACCAATAGCTAAGCCTTCTCACTCCCAGAAACTAGACAGAGGGGAGGAGTAGGCTCTGGGGTCTTTATTGTTGAAGAAAAAGATAGATGAAAACTGCACATCTTTGGAATCACTTGGAAATACTATCCCAATAATATATCCTGCTCCAGTTCCCAGCTTAGTTTCTTTTTTTTTAATTTATTTATTTTTTTATTTTTATTATCATCATAATCTTCTTTATATTACATTGGATTACATATAACTTTACAGTGTATTACATTGTTTTTTCAAAAGGGAATGCCATGCATGTCAGTCAGTACAGAGACATTAATCTCCCCACTTCAACATTCTATATCTTTTCTGTTTTCCCCAATCATTATTTTTATTATTCTAATTATTTTTATAAAACAGTCAATTGCTATTTCTCGTTTTGCTTGTAAAAATACTTTGCCCATCAGCAAAGAATATTCATCGGTTGGAATGAGATCTCAACTGTGTCTCCCTCTCCAGGCATTCTCTTACTTAGTGAAAATCCAGGGAGGATCAATTTGCAGACTGTACGCTCCACTTCTAACATCCATTGATAGAAATGGTCATCCCTACAGTTACAAGGGCAAAAAAGGAAAGGATCAGTCCTCTGAAAATAAAATCTAAGAGTGTGCTTTGTAGATTAGCATCAAATATTGAATTTATTCCCAGTATTACCTTGAGGATCTATACCTAGAATATTAGAATTAAGCTCATTCACATTTTGAAGTATGCCAACAAAATAACTATTTTTCATATCCAAGAAGTTTATGAGAAATTATTCTAAATAAAGAACTACGTAGTATAAAAAGTACCTACTACACCCAAGAAAAGAGGTGTTTTTCTATAAAAAGGACATTCAAAAGGGAGATTTTCTTCCCCAAGACTGACAAGATTTTTGGAACAATAAAGCAAATATGTTAGTAACAAAAAGCAGCACCACCATTCCCATGGATGGCTGTGGTCCCTTAAGACTTGAGCCTGTCAAACTGCAGAGGAAACAGCTTGCGTCCTGGTCCCTCCCCATTGGTGCGCCCTTTCTGCCCTTTCACACTTTCCTTTCCTGTCTTTTCAGGAACCACATCCTTCCTACCCCTCAAGGGAATTGTATCTTCTTTGTTTCCTTCTCTCTTCTGATCATCAAACCAAATATCTTAAGCCTTTATCCTGGAAAAGGTAACACACATAGAGAAAAGAAGTTCACAAACAAAAATGTATAATGACGTATTACAAGGACACTGATGTCAGTTGATGAAATGGGTAATAGCCCTCCAAGTACTCCCCTCTTGATCCTCCCTCCAATCCAGATTTTCACAGGAATCGAATTCTTTTTACGTATGGTTAGCCAATCTAAGTATCTCTCCGGAAATATAATAGATTAGGCTTTCTGATTTTGACCTTGATATAAATGGAATCATAAATTTGACTCTTTAGTGCTTGATGTGGTTCCCTTAACATTATATCTGCAATGTTTTTCCATGCTTTTGCAAGTAAGCCATACTCCTTTAATCCTTCCATCATGTGACAAAACCACAACTTATTCATTCATTCTACTATAGATAAATATCCAGACTCTTTCCAGCTTTGACTATTATTAATACTGCTGCAATGTGCATTTTGTTCATTTCTTGGTGCACATGTGCATGCATTTATGGAAGGTGTTTATAAGAGTAGCATTGTGAGGTCATGGTATATGTGTGTTCAGCTTCAGTAAAAACTAACAGTTTCCCAAGTGGGTTATACCAATTTTTACCACACCAGCAATACACATACTTTGCTACTTCTTCATATCCTTGACAAGTTTTATTTTATTAGAATTTTCACAGTCGACATTCTAATGAATGCAGAGCAATATCTCACTTTAGAATTTGACTCTTCTTTATAACTAGTGAGGTTGAACAGTTTTTCCTGTGATTGTCATTCAGACATCCTCTTCTGATAAGTGCCAGTTCAAGTCTCTTGCCCATTTTTCATAAGTTGTTTGTCTTTTCCTTACTTTATATTCTGGTTACTAGCTCTTTGTTGGTTGTAAGTTTTCTAGTATTTTCTCCCATTATAGTGTTTATAGTTTAGATCTCTTGATCTAAAATCTCTTGTTCTTATGATGAACAGAAGTTCTTAAAAGGATGATGTTTTTCTCAAACTTTGCCATGCCTTCTTTGTCATAATTCAATTATCCATCTATACATAGGTCTGTCCTGGACTTTCCCTTCTATTCCATTGATTTATTTATCAATATTTTTTCTAATATCACATTGACTTAGTTACAATTACTTATAGCAACTTCTAATTTTCAATAGAGCAATTCTGTTTTCTTCAGGGTTCTTTTAATAATTTTAGAATTAGCTTCTTAAGTTCTGCAAAGACCTGATGGAATTTTGGTTAAGTTGTATGAAATGTACAAATTAATTATAGAAATAAAAATTATTTAAAATATAAGGTTTCCAAACCATGAAATTGCGATTTCTTTCCATTTGTTTATGTCTTTAATTTGGTACAATGATGTTGTATGTTTTTTTCTTTTGATAAATACCTTTCATACACAATGTTACACAAGTTCTTAGATATTTGATATCTTTACAGTTATTTTGGATACTTTTTACAATTTGTTTTTCTATCATTTGTTGTCATGAGAAACCAACTTTTTAATCCACATAATTGTTTTCACACATTAATTCTAAAAATTTGCCTGTAAACATTTCTACATTTTCTAAATACATAATTATATTATCTGAATAATGACAGTTTTATCTATCTCTCTAATTCTTACTCTCTCTTTTTAAATTTTTTTTCTGGCCTTAATACACTGCCTAGAAATTTGAGTACAATACTGAGTATATATCAGTAGCATAGATCCTAGGCCTATTCCTGATTTCGAAGGGATAGGCATTAAATATTGTAATGTCATAACTTTATCCTAGATATTCTTTATGAGATAGGGAGGCAGATTCTCTCATTTTCCTTGCAAAGATATTTTTTATCATAAATTAGTATTAAACATTTTTTTTTGAAAGATTTTTTCTATAGAGCATGTGCACTCACCAGAGAAACAGAGAAAATCAGAGAGAAAGTGAGAAATCGCCCCCTGGCAGGAGTATTGGCCATGCCACAATCCCTTCACCTCCATTCTCCTCTTTGGATTTTGGACACCCACACACATGTGCCTGGTGTGACTTTCAAGCTGCTGGGTTTGGCACGTGAACCATGGTCAGTCACCTACTGGCCGCTATGCAAAACTTTTTAATAAATGACTCAATATCTTTCATGCTATAGGACTATTCTAAACTCTTGTTTTTTTCTGTTGTCAGTTTTGACTAGTATTTTCTAATACATTAGTTTCACCTAAATTTTTAGAGATTTTAATAGAAAGTATTCATATATTCTTCTTTATTTTTTTGCAGGAGGGTATGTGCACTAGTCAAGGGGAAGGCATGGGAAAGTACCTTCCCTCATGGGGAATGGTCACATCGCAATCTCTTCTCCATTTCTCCCTCATTTTGGGATTTTAGGCATGCAAACACAAGAACCTAGGGTGTTGCACGCCTCTGGGTCCAGGACTCAAACTGTGTGAGGTCATTCATGTGGGATTTAGCTGCCTTAACCACCATGCTGCAGCTAGGCTTTTTTTTTTTTTTTCCTTACTATAGGGTGCTAACACTCAACAGAGAGAGAGGGAGAGGAAGTGAGGATTTTCTTTCTTCTTTTTTTCTTTTTTAGAGGGATTTTTGCTATAGGGCACGTGTGCTTGCTGGAGACATAGAGAGAGACAGAAAGAAATAAATCACCTTCTGGGGGGATGGCTACACTGCAATATCTTCTCCTCCATTCTCTTCTCAAGATTTTGGGCACATGCACACACATGCCTGGCGTGAGTTTTAAGCTGACAGGTTCAGGATTCAAATCACTGTCGAGTGCATGGGAGTCCAGCAAAGTAACCATTATGCCATCTGCTGGTTCCAAAAAAAAGAATTTTCTGCACTTGTTTGATTTATTGTACATATAGGTCAGTTAAGTCAAATGTGCTAACTTTGTTTAAATTCTCTATGTTTTTACTTTTTTTTGTTCTGTCATGTCCCAAAAAATGTTACATTAAAATCTCTCACTATCAGGACCTGTAGGTGGCATAATGGCTATGTTGCTGGACTCCCATGTAGTCAACCACGGTTTGAGTCCCAGACCCAGTGTCTTAAACTCACTCCGGGCGCATGTGCATGCATGCCCAAGATCCTGAGAGAATGGAGGAGAAGGGAATACAGCCTGGCCACGGTGTGGCCATACCCCCTCAGAGGGGGGTGATTTCTCACTTTCTGTCTCTCTGTCTCTCTGTCTTTCTGGCAAGTACATGCAACCTATAGCAAAAATCTCTCAAAAAAAAAAAAAAAAACACTCTCTCTATGATTTTATGCCTATTTATTTATTTTTTCTCTATATGTTCTATTTTTACTTTATGTATTTTGAAGCTATATTTCTAGGGCTAAATTTTAGTATATTGTTTTATAAATTCAGAATCACTTAGTCTCTTTTTAACACTGAAACATGTAATATTTAAGGTGTCTTTCTTTATCACTAGAAACTTTTTGCCTTCAAATGTGTCTGGTACTAATACCATGTGCTTGATGTCTTTTATATCTCTTTTCATACTTTTCCCTGTCAATATGTTTGTCTCCATATTTCAGAAGCATATTTTATAAATGACATATATTAAGGATTTTTGTTCATTTGGCTTTTATTCAGACAGGCATTGCTTTTAATGAAAACTCTTAAACATTTTGGGTTAAATCTGCTATCACATTACTGAGAACACACTTCTGTGTTCATTACTATTTTTCTTATCTCCTTTTGGGTTTTTTTGTTACTGCACTTTTTCTTCCTTGTCCATCCATTTTTTCCATTGCACCTACTTTTGATTCTTATCCACTCTGCCCTGGGCCCCAGGAAGATTTACTTTATGGATTACATTGAAGAATTTTTTTTGCTTTCTAACCTTTTTTTTTTTCTTAAGATTTTTGCTATAGGGCGCGTGCACTCTCCAGACAGACAGAGAGAGACAGAGAGACAGAAAGCGAGAAATCACCCCCCAGGGGGGATGGCCACATCACAGTCCCTTCTCCTCCATTCTCCTCTTGGGATCTTGGGCATGCACGCACATGCGCCCATCGTGAGTTTTAAGCTACTGGGTCCGGGACTCGAACCGCGGTCAACTACATGGGAGTCCAGCAACATAGCCATTACGCTAACTGCTGGTCCCCTTGCTTTCTAACTTTTGGTTGGATTTGTTCATTGAAAATCTCCAGCAAGAGATTGAACAGTAGAAAGAAAATAAAGTTGGAATATTTATTCTCTCTTCCTCCTCCCTGCCACGTTGTATGTTTTCCCTTCTGCAATGCGATCTACTGTAAGTACAGGTGTAACCTGACTTTCTTAATGTAACCCCATAGAAATTGAGGCTTGGAAAACTGCACTAATACTGATATTCTGGCTACTGCTATAGTGTGAATAATAAACCATCCTTTGTCTTTGACATAGGGATTTTGGGTCTTCTGTCAGTTTCCATAAAACTAGCAGGTTAATTTGTAAGTTTGTAAGTCAAGTAAAATCTCAGACCCTTCACCATGTTTGGCCTTTCTTGTTTTTGTTTTGTTTTGTTTTGTTTTGTTTAAATTCATCACATCTTTATAATGAGCCCCTCATTAAATTCTCCTCAAATTACTCCCCTTGATGGTGCTATCTGTTTCGTGCTCTATTAACTTGAAAGCAATGCAGTTTTATAATCCTTTTAGTGAGTAGACCAGAGTTTACAATGTACTATTTAATCTTGATTTATCAACATATATTTGCTTACTAGTACTTTTACTATCTTTACAGATAATGCAAGGATCTTAAAACATATTACTATTTACCCTTCTCTCAAGACCTATACCACTGTTGTATATTTGCATCTCTGTCTATGGCCTTGTGCACCATTCCTCTGTAAGATGTTGTTAGTATCGTTTCACACAATCTACGCTTACGTGGTTTCACTTACCTTTTTGTTGATCTTTATTCTTTATGACATCTTCAAATTTTTAACTACAAACGTATTTTTCTTTTCTTGGTGAGCCTGATGGTAAATCTCTGTTTTGTTTATCAGAAAATGTCTCTATTTCATTGTCTTGTTTTCTGCACTTAAATATGATTCATGTACCACACTATTTAAAATGTGTAGTCTGGCGGCTTTCAACATGTGCACAGTATTGTGCAGCCAATATCATAATCAATTTTAGAACATTTTTACCACCAAAATTAACCTTTATCCATTTGCAATTGCTCTCCATTTTATTCCAACCCACCCATCCCTAGTTAACCAATAATCTACTTTTTGTCTGTTAAGATTTTCTTTTTCTAGACATTTCATTTAAAAACACATATAATATGTGGTTTTTTTGGTTTGTTTGTTTGTTCTTATGCCTGCCTTCTTTCACTTTAATTCCCCACCAGCAGTGTATGAGGACTCTGATTTCTCTCCATCCTAACACTTACTGTCTTTTTTATTATAGTCATCTCAGTGGTTACTCACTGCTATCTCTTCTGGCTGGGATCTGCATTTCTCAGGTGACTAATAACATAGAGCATCTTGTAATGTGTATCTGACCATCAGCATATCTTCTTCGGGGAAATGTCTAGTCAGATCCTTTTTACACTTTTTAACGGAGTCCTTTGTCTTTTTTGTTGATTATAATTGTTCTTTACATATTCTGGATATAAATATTTGATCAAATTTATGATTTACAAATGTTTTCTGAGTTGTCTTTCACATTAAATAAGTACCTTTGAATCACCAAGTTTGTAATTTTGATAAGGTACTTTTGACACTTATAATTTTGATGACATATCTAAGGTGTTTTGTAAGCCAAGATCACAAAGATTATTTTCCCCATGAATTTTACAGTTTTAGCTCTTACATTTAGGTCTATGAGGTATTTTTAGTTAATAAATATTTGTGGTCTAAGGAAAGAGTTAAATTTCATTTGTTTGCATAGGTATATCCAGGATTATTTATTGAAAATACTTTTTCCCCAGTGAATATTCTTGGTCCCCTTGCCTAAAACCACTCATTCATAAGTATTAGAATTTATTTCTTGACTCTCATGTCTACTCGAACAGTCTATACATTAAATATATATTGCTTTGGTTTAATTGTCTGTATTAAGAAATCAAATGTCACTCTCATTGTTATTTATTTTAAAAATAGTATACTCCCCGCTACTCTGAGTTTGTTTTCCTTGTTTTTTGACAGTTTTACTTGAGTAATTGAATATTTATTTGAGGATTTTTAAAAATGATATTATTTTTCAGTATCTAAGTGTCCTTGAATTTATGACATAGTACTTTATTGTCATTTTACAAGTGTTTCAGATATTAGTTATCTGAAGTGTTATCAGATATTCAAATAGGGCTTTTCCCCCTTTCTATTACTTCTCGTTTTGGGGAAATTCTAATTACATGTAATTTAGACATTATCACTGTGCTCTCCTTATCTTTAATCCTTTCTCATGCATTGCCAATTTTTTTCCATGCTCTATTCTAGATTTTTTTTTTTTTACTGGCACATCTTTCTTTAGCTGATTCCAAGGTGCTAATAAGCCCTTCCATTGGTACATCATTTTGGTTATTCTATTTTTAGTTTCTAAATAGCTCCTGAAATTCTCAATCTTGTCTCTCGTCTCCTTGAAAATAATAAGGTTTTATTTAGAATACATGTCTGGTAACATCAATATTTGAATCTCCTGTGAGTCTCTTTCCATTTTCTGCTGTTTCTGCTAGATTTTATTTATGCCATATTGTCTCTTTTAACACCTAGTTATTTATCTGTTTTTATTGTTTGTTTGTCATTGATTTAAAAAATAATTTTTAGAAACATTTGAAAGCCTTGGATGATACCACCTTCTTTCAGAAAAAATGACCTTTGCTTCTGCCTTGTTTCTCAAAGCACTAGCACTCTCGAGTTACCTTAGCTAGAGATGACTCAAAGCTAAGATCAAAGTCCTCTAGAGACTTACCGACTGCCTTCCCACCAGTACATTCTTTTTGGTCAGCCTAACCCAAATTGAGATGTGTTCACCTGGATAACTCTCTCCACCTGGATAGTGTCCTATCTTCATGGCCCCCATCGCAGTATAAAAATAGTTACCCAGCTTTTGCCTTTCAGCCTTCTAGTAATCACAAAAAATGTGAAGGTAGAAAGATCCTCTTCATCAAATCCAAACCTATTCTTGACTTTATTCATTTAAAACAGGACTTCTTTAGTTCCCTTACTCATGACTAGCTATTCTAGCAAAGCAATTTTTAATGATAGGAAAGCCTTAAACATCTTTTATTTGTCTTAGGACCCATTCTTTTATTCCAGTGGCTTTCAAAAGATGAAGTCCACTCCTGGGGAATATAAAGCATAGGAGAATAACAGAAACAATTCAAGTTCCGCTGAGATAGCCTAGTGCTGTGGTCAACTGGTGAAGGTCTATTTCAGAGGGACGGACACAATTTATTGAGGATCTCATTATCTGCTGTTAAGTGGCCCTCTCCTTTTTACAGTCAGTTTACATAATCCTCCATCCTAATTAAAAATGAAACTTCTGGGGTAATCATTGACTTGATGGGCAAAGCTATCTGGACTTCTTGTAAATTTAGTCATTTATCTCCTAACACAGTCTCCAGGTACTAAACCCGAGTCTAAAAAGTTAGATTTGCTTATGAATTCCTACCATGTCTCAAGTAAGTCCTTTAATTATTGGTAATACCAGGAATATTTCTCTAAGTTGGTAATATTTCTGCTGGTGCTGCTCTTGCTTTGTAGGAAGAAGAAAGTTGGAGCTCCAAACTGTCAGTCTGACACTTTTATGAGCTCCATTCAGTACTATA
>NW_006160197.1:1211475-1250838 GCF_000334495.1 Tupaia belangeri chinensis | reverse complement strand
ATATTGTAAAGTGGAAAAAGAACTACAACAGTACTCCAGGGAATGTGTTTTATTCTCCAGCCCTGGAAGCACTTTAGTGAGAGCCTTTCAGAATACCTACACATGCCTCCCTTTGTTAGATCAAAACTGCACAGTCTCAGACCTCTGAGTTCCAGATGGCTTACAGTGGCCCTGCTACCAACTTTTAATATGAAAGTGTAAAGTGTAGCTATTTTTATTACTTTTGGTGGTTGAGTGTAGTTTCCTTCTCATTGATTTTTTTAAAAGATATGAACAAATTAAATATTTCTTATTTTAAATGGCAATGCCAGTAAATTCAAGGACTAACTTTTGAATGGATGTCTTAAAGGGGCACCAGGATTAGATTTTAAAAACAAACAATAAAAGAAGCAAAATGTTTGGAATAGCAGTGAGATAAAATGGAAATTAAAACTCTCTAAGGAATATTATACAGGAATTGGAACTCTCAGGTAATAGTTTTTAAACCACCAATGCACTGTAGTGTTAGACCTAAGGAAATAGGACAGTATATCCAAACAAATGCTAATATATTTCTCTTTTCCTACAGATTCTTTTTTGGCTTCATGTTCTAAGGAACTTGGATATTCCAAGAATACCAGGCTAGACCCACAAAGACCAAACACTTATGTAAGAAAGCTTGGTGTTATGTAAGAAAGCTTGGTGATACAATTGCAGCACATTTGTAAGAAGTATACATGTTCCTAAATCCTGTGGATGAATAGTATCCTTGAATTTAGTTTATTTTCCTTTTTTTCCCCTCAGCAATGACCTTGACATTTTTGTGTATGTGTTTGTTATTTCTATTATCTTTATTGTTATCTTGCTGCATTCGTGCAGGCCACATCAAATCCTTTTTAGAATGAACCTAGTGATGGATAGATGGAAATGTAATAATCAGTGTTAGCAGCTTATAATACTCTCCAGTTGTGTGAGGGTCTAAATGGCCTGCAGAGTGAGTGCAGACAAATCCAGAAAAATATGACTTTGTTATTTTCCTCTCTGCTTATGATCCCCTAATATGTCTTGGGGATTTCTCTTTTATTGGGCACTCAAATATCAAAAGGTTAGTAGGAAGATAGATAAAATTTTAGCCACCCCTCTGGTGCCAGTCTTGTACTATCAAAGTCTCATGCCATCCAAGGCCTGCATTTCACCCCCGAACATCTCTTCATAAGGGGCTTCCTCATTGCACAGGTAATGCCCAAATAATACAGATGCTTTTGGGGGCCAGCTAGTGGTGTGGTGAAGGCAGCTGGATCCTACATGGCTAACCAGACCATTTCAATCTTGGACCTGGTGGCTTGAAAAACACTCCAGGTCATATGCATGCATGCCAAAAAATTCTAAAAGGAAGAAGAAATGGAGAGGGGATTGTGGCATAATCATTTCCTATGGGGAGTGCTTTCTCACTTTTTCTCTCTCCTTTGTCTCTTTCCAACAAGCACATGTACTCTCAGGAAAATAAGGGAAAAAATAATAAGTATGCTCTTTATTTAAGGGTAAAAGTACTCACTTATTCCTCTCTTAAGTACTAATTCAGAGTATATTGCCCAAGAGTATGATGGTCTAATAGAAAGCTTTGTCTTAACTTTAAAAAAAATTACATAATTTATGAGGTATTTCAAGGAGTTTATGAAAAAGAAAATGGGGGACCAGCAGATGGAGTAATGGTTACATCACTGGACAGCAAATGGCCAACCACAGTTCGAGTCCTGGATCCAGTGTCTTGAAACTCATGTTGGGTGCATGTGTGTACCTGCCCAAAATCTTAAGAAGAGAATGGAGGAGAAGGGATTCCAGCATGACCATCCCCCCAAGGGGGGTGTCTCTCTGTCTCTTCAGCAAACACACGCACACTGTAGCAAAAATCTGCTTAAACAATAGAGTTTACAGATAAATAGAATTAAATTGTGAGTTTATTTTGGTGCAAAAATTTTTTGAAATCCATGTATAGTTTTCTCATAATATGCATTTCACATGAACTTTTTGATGACCCTTTCTGTTAACAAACACATCATTTTATGAGTACAATCCACAATCTAAAAATAGAAGTGGATATAATATTTCTTTTAGCTTGACACAGATAATCTAGTCTTTGACTTTGAGCTGCTACTTTACCTAATGGCAAATACTTAAATTCTCTCTTATCCAGTGATTTCTCTTTGCCACATGGGGATCACAAGTCCTACTTAAAATTTAGTTAAAAATGTTATCTCTTTCTCTCAGAACACCCCAAGACTCACTATGAAATAGCACTGTGGGCCCAAATCTGTAGTACAGTGGTGATGTGCTACTCAAGAGATGCCGGAGCTCACGTGGCAACAACAGTTTGAATTCCTGGCCCAGTCAGCCTGAAACATACCGGACATATGCACAAGTGGCCAGGATCCCATAGCCTGAAGGACAAGAGGAAGGGGATTGTGGCATGATCAGGCCCTGTGGAGGGTGCTTCTCTCTTTCTCTCATGCTAGAGCATGAATAAAAAAAAGAAGAAAAGAAACAGTACCTTGTGCGGAAATCCGAGGTGAGCATTTCTATTCCTGCCTTACAGATCCATAGGCATACTTGAGAACTTTTTCTGAAAATTCTTCCAGAAATCAAGAAAAAATAGGAGAGCGTGGTCCATCCAAAGCCTCTCCTGGACTTCAAATTCCAGATACCACCTCTCTACAAGCACGTATTAAGAAAGTCTATCTTCCTATTTCCAAGATGGACCCATCTGATGACCTTAGTCCAAATCCATGAAATATTCAAATATTACCCCTTTCTCATTCAGATTCTCCATTGACCAATGATAGAGTCAGTTTGCTTACTAGTTACATTTTAGTGTAAGTAAACTGTTATCCTGGTTTCATATATAAGTCTCAAAGATATCACGTGCGAGAACCATATCCATTAACTCGATCACTATGGGTCAGATTTCTGAGTTCACAAAGTAAAGGGCCAAACTCAGAACTGAGTGACTTTAGACACTAAAACTGTTAGCTCCAGGAATGAAGGACTATGTTTATCTTACTCATTATTCTCTATTTCAAAATGCCTGATCCAGAGCTGACATTGACATGTCTGAGTGAAGGAAAGTTGTACTTTCTCTTGGAAGCCACTCTCCCAATGATATCAGTCACATCACACAGCATTGCTTTTGAACTTCTTGGCAAACTGCATTGTCCCCACTTTATAGGTGAGAAAAGATTTGAAGTACAGTTATAAGGACCCAACTTTGGTGGCAGAAGCAGAGGACATCCCTATGTGAGACCACAAGGGAGGCCCAGATTCAGTTTAGCCCAAGCTAAATAGGCCAGGTGTGGTTGTGTCTGTCTCTTATCCCAGCTAAATGAGAGGCTGGGGCAAGAATACTCAAAACATGGTATTTTGACTCGGCCCAAAACACCTACCTTTCTCTCTCTACACACCTGCGGTCTATCTATCATAAAACATAGAACTTAGAAAATAAATAAACAAAAAGGAATAAAGA
Source organism: Tupaia belangeri chinensis (assembly GCF_000334495.1). Taxonomy (NCBI): domain Eukaryota; kingdom Metazoa; phylum Chordata; class Mammalia; order Scandentia; family Tupaiidae; genus Tupaia; species Tupaia belangeri. Next base: position 1,247,342 of record NW_006160197.1, on the reverse strand, counting down.
AAAGGAAGTACAGTTATGTGTCACTTAATGATAGGGGTATGTTCTGAGAAATGTGTCATTAGATGATTTCATCATTATATAAGCATCGTACAGTGTACTTACAGAAACCAAGATAGTATACCTTAGTGTGGACCAAGGCTACATGTTGTAGACTAATCTCAAGAGATCATTGTTACATTTGCAGTCTGGCATTGACTGAAACATTGTTTTGCAGTACATGACTGTACTTAAATAGCTTTCTTGTTATCACAAAGCTAGTAAAATAACTTTGTAATCCAGCTATATAGAATTCTAAAGCCCATGCCCTTTCCATTTCACTATAGTGCCTATGAAAATGGAGATCATACATTGCTGGAACTTCCAGGTAAGGCTTCTGAGAAGAAGTTGTTATTTGAACTAGATGTTGAGGGTCCTGCAGTACTTCACCCTAGTGACAGGATACATGATATTGGCAAAATAGGAAGGGGCAAGGTATTGCACACTATATTGGGGGAATATGAAGTAACAAAGCTTTACTTAGCGTATAAGCTATAAGGTAATGAGTGATGAACCTAAAGAAGTTTGACAGATCTTTAAGCACTTGAATGTCAGACTGAGGAATTTGAACATTCTTTACATGGAATCAGAAGTATACAGAGGTTTTTAAAGAACATAGGACACATGATTAAAGCCATGCTTTATAAAGATGACTCAAGTGGACGTGTTCCTTAGTTGAAAGTAAGGATACTCATTAAAAAGTCATTGAAAAAAGTGCGTGTGTTGATAGTATGGGTAGAGCAGTGGGAAAGGACAGGAGGGATTCAAAGGAGCTCTGAGCTTCATGACAAGATACGTAGGGGAATGAGGCTCTAACAGAAATAAAGGAGTTCAACTGACAACGTCAGAAGATCGTGCTTTTGCTTTTGTGTACATTATTCGTATAGCTTGTAGAATATCAAGTGCACATGAGCAGCTACAAGTCAGAATGTGAGCCTATAATTTGACAAATGTCAACTAGAGTCACTTACTTAGGGTTCTTCTGCAGAAAGGCAATAATTGAAGTCATAGAATAAATGAGATTATCAGAGGCAAGGTCTGAAAAATAAAGACTTGAACAAATCTCAGGCAGGAACATTGAGGGAGCAAAAAGGAAGAAGCAGCCTCAAAGTAGACAGAGAAGGTGTGGTAGCAGAGGTAGTAGTTATTACTTCCCTCAAGGGTTATTTCTGCTTGTTTCAAAACTGAGAACCACTGTCTTAGTTTAATGATAGAAGATGATGAAACTAGCCAGAAGGAAATAAGTTGGTAAATATGGATTAGGCCAAGGCAAATTTGATGAGCTGAATAAAAAAAAAAAAATTGCGTGTCCATTGAATTTTGAAACTTATTTGCAATGCTATTTCAAACCTGGTTTATTTTCTAGGCCTTTTTCTCCTCCTCTTTTGAATAAAAGTAGGTTGGCAAATCTAGGCAATAAAGATGGAAATTGGATTTCTAGCATAGTATTACAAGAAAGCATTTAGAAATGTTTTTCTAAGATAAATTTCAGACTTGCTTCAAACGTGAATTGAATTACTAGCTATTGAAGTTATAGTAGACTTTGAACTGCAAATAAAATCAATTAATTGCATGTCTTCATCTTAGTTATTAAGGTGCTCTCTTACTTTTCTAATATTTTGTCACTGAAACACTAATCCCTATTTGCCCTCTGGTTTCCAGTCTTTAATAAGTTAATGCCATCTAACCTAAAAAAATCTGTCTTGACATAAGTAACTATGACTCACTCCTCTGTCCTTTCACAATGCTTGTCAGAAATATTCTCCCATCTTTGAGTATCTTTGCATATTTCAGTAAGTGATAGTTTTATAAAAAGAAAACAAAAAGTAAGTGAAAAAATAATTTCATTTCTTAAGATCAAAACTCGATTGCCCAGTCTTAAAGAGAATAGGTCATTTCATAGCTTTCTGAATATTTTCTGTTAATCCAAGTTTACTCATTTTGAATAATAACCAGAGAAAATGCTTTTTAATCCCAGAAATAGTTGTTTTTGTTTGTTCGTTTGATTGATTGATTTTTAAATTTCCCTGTAGGGTGCATGCACTCACCAGAGAGAAACACAGAGAGAAAAAGTGAGAAATCACCCTCCTGGAGGTTGTGGGGGGAGGTCATGTTGTAATCCTTTCCCCTCCAGTCTTAATATTTTGGGCATGCAGGCACTCCCATGGTGTGATTTTCAAGCTGCAGAGTCTAGAACTCAGACTGTTCAGTCAGCTACGTTTGACGTAGCGCCTTAACCTCCATGCCATCTGCTGGCCCTGGAAAGAATTTCTTAACTAATTTCTATTACCAATTTCAATTAATATGAGAAAACATGAAAACAATGTGCATAAATAAATATACTGTACGGTCTGCTTAAAAGGTATCTGTAATCTCTATGGTTGTTTATTGTTATCATTTAAGAATATTTACTGTGGTCAAAATAAGAAAAGAAATCCATGTCATGGTAGAAGGTGGATATACTATGACAACTGAAATAGAAAGTGAGAAAAGAAAAAGGGATGGAGCCCACCTTATTTAACAGAGTGGGCTCCAAAATCAACTAATCTGTTATAGTGATAGATAAAACATTAAGCTTTGTTTTTATAATTGTTTCTAGCCTCAAACATAGAAAAGACGATAAGCTTTACTAACTTCTGATGTGGACATTGACAATGGCACATCACTGTCTATACTTGTCAGGAAGGCACGGATCATCCAAAGTGTATAAGGTGTACTGAGGGCTTATCGTCAGAGCCAATGCTCTTTGGGAATCACCCCCATCACTTTTGAGTACCCTTTTGGTATTTTGTTATGTATTTCAATTTTTATGAACCATTAAGTGAATTTTAATATTTATTATTTTCAATATTGTAACCTTTAATTACTTTGAAATGAAGAAGACAATGACCACAAAGAGGTTTGCTACTTATCTTGCTGAAGTTCGTAATTGGTTGTTGAAAGAAAAAAATGATTATATGTTGTTCTTTTACAAATAACGTGATGCAAATTTGCTGATCTTTGCTACAATGACAGGTAGAATTCCAAGATCCCTATCTGATATAGCACTAATAACTTAAAAATTGTTTAAACGTTTATTTCCCCTGTAATCTAGCCTTCAGATTTTTCAACTTATATAATTAGAACTATGTATATGTTATGCTGCATACAATATAAGGGTTCAGTAGTAGATATATATATGGATAGATAGATAGATAGATAGATATACACATTATATATATTTTATATATATGTGTATATGTATGTGTATATATATATATGTGTGTGTATATATATATATGCGTGTGTGTGTATATATATATATATATATAATATATACTTTTGGACGTGCAAACATTTTTAACTATTAGGAGTTTATTGTTTAAATAGTTTAAGAGTCCATTAATTTAATAAACTAGAATAAACAAAATAAAGTGTCTTTTCTGTGAGAGCAGTAAGTGTATTGAAGAATAAACTAAGAGTACTTTAGTGGGGCCAGGAGTGGTGAAGGTGCTTAATTCCCACATAGCCAACCATGGTTTGAGTTCCTGACCCAGCAGCTTGAAAATCACACTGGGTGCATGTGTGTATGTGCCCAAAATCCCAGGAGGCAAATGGAGGAGAAGGGATGGCTGCATAACTATCTCCCCTGGGAGGTGGGTGTGATTTCTCACTTCACCCCACTCTGTTTCTCTCTGGCAAATATATACACCTTATAGCAAAAAACTAGAAAAATAAATAAATAAATAAAATAATTCCTTATGTCTGTTATCAAATAAGCATCAATGAGGGTTACATTATGACTTTCATGCAACCTACTTACTTTCACATTTGTGGGCCCTTTCCACCACAAAAATATTTAAAATTATATTCTATGAGTGCCTTGGTATAAAGATGAATATATAAGTATTGCTTAAGATTTTAAAATAAAGAAATAAAACATTTCATAAACTTCTGAAAGTACTGTGGGCCCTAGGTAATATGCCTATTGTGCCATATAGATAAGTTGGCCCTGGCACCAACATCCCAAGGGATTACTTAAAGCTTCTAAACGCACAGTATTTTACCCATCCTCCTATTGAGACTTCAGCTCCACAGGTTTTATGCTGTTTGTTGTAAAATAGCCACAAATGAGGGTTAGGGGGTCTTCAAAAAGTGAAATATGTTTTATAGAAAAAATTGTACATGGATTTCCAAAAATTTTGCACCAAAACCAGTACCTTAATTTTATGTTACACACACCCTTCCACATCTCTCTGCTCTTATTTCTGCCTGCAATTATCTTGATCCTTTATTCATTTGTTTACTGTCTGTCCCCCACAATTGAATAGGTGCCCCATGGTTTCAGAGAGCAAGTCTGTCTTGTTTACCTGTAGCTCCTGACTGCATAGTATAGTGCCTGGCATTCAAGGAATTCCTACTGAATGAACAAACTGAACTCAATTAAACAGCTTCCTTCCAATACAACCACCAACCACTACTTCTATGCAAGAGGCTCAGCTTATGGTCCTGACTCTACAATATGACTTTCCCTTTTTAGAAACATCCAATATAATTGAATACCAATTTTTTACAACATATCCAAAAATAAGAATCTTAACAGAATGCAATATATTGTTGTAAAACTATGGGGCTGAGAAAAACCTACCCAAATATCTTACTTTTTAAAAACTTATTGATATTAAGGCACTTCACATGAGTATCACATTATTAACTGGAAACTTCATTTTTTACATAAAATCTAATTGTGCAGTATCCTTGACTTGAGCCACTGTTTGGGTAAAATGCTATAATACATAAATTGCATCTAATGATCATTGACTGCTTCTCAAAAGTGGGAACAATACTAGAAGATGCAATGCTTAATAAGACATAAACAGTATATTTTATAGGGCTTCCTTTCTCCAGCCACACAGAGCTATTTGAAAGGGGAAAGTTTTTGAAGTGCCTCACCCATCCTCCCATTCTCTATGGGGTAGTTGTGGTGAGCCTCCTGTAAGTGATCGCTAATTGATAGTACTTCACTTGTTAAAAAAATAAATAAAACTTTTAAAACAATGGAAGGGGGACTAGCAGATGGTGTAATGGTTACATCACTGGACTCCTATGTTCAAGTCCTGGACCCAGTGGCTTAAAACTCACACCAAGCGTGTGTGCATATGTACCCAAAATCCTGAGAAGAATGGAGAAGGGACTGTGGCATATCCATTCACCCTGGGTAGTGATTTCTGATTTCTCATTTTCTGCCTCTGTCTCTCTGGCAAGCACACACACCCTATAGCAAAAATCTCTCTCTAAAATAATGAGTAAAACAATAGAAGATAGTTTTCAAAGATCCTCTTCCCCCAAAAGCTGATTATTTATTTCAGTTGCTAGTTCTATTAAAACTACTTCGATTTTCCACTCTCCCTGCTCACTGTGTTACCCATCCATCCCCACACATACACCTAAACCAATCAACCAAGAAGTATTTGTTCATTGCTGGTATTGTGTTTGACACTGTGCCAGAGTTTTGGGGATCTAGAGTGAAGTATGAAAAAAAGCATTTTTGGGACCAGCAGTAAGCGTAATGGCTATGTTGCTGGACTCTCACATAGTAGACTGAGGTTCGAGTCCCGAACCCGGTGGCTTAAACTCACGCCAGGTGTGTGTGCATGCGTGCCCAAGATCCCGAGAGGAGAATGGACGAGAAGAGATTGCGGTATGGCCATCCCCCATGGGGGATGATTTCTCACTTTCTGTCTCTATGTCTCTCTCTGTCTGTCTGGCGAACACACGCGCCCTATAGCAAATATCTCTTCAAAAAAAAAAAAATCAACATTCTTGTTCTTGGAGGACTTCTGGTCCAGATAAGAGACAAAATTAGTAGGCAATTAAAAAATATTGAACTTCAGAGGATGAAATACAACTGTAGGATGCAGACATAGAGCTCATTCTCCAATAAGAGAAAAGGACATTTTAGGTCAATGGATAAAGATATAAAGAAAAAATGAATATGGCTAGTTTATGGACTTTGAGGAAACTTGATTAAAAGGGACTCTGTTGGGAAAAAGTGGGAAATGAGGTTGGTTAGCAAATGAGAACATGGCATCAGTGAATTCTAGGCAGAAGCGTTCAAGTTTGTTTGAACAGAAAAGTTGGAATTACATTTATGCTCATCTTTTTTCCCCATCTCCCTATTTATAGAGAAAATAAAAGACTTCTTTTTGTTGAATAATTTCTTTCTGAAAATCTTCTATTTGTAATAATGACAGTCAAAATCCTCTGAAGATATGTTAAGAACAGTGGCTGAAACCTCAAACTGAGAATTCTAGCATTTACATGTTTTTTCATAATGTCCTATTTTTAAACATAAGTAATTTGGCTTGAGGGAATGAGAGAAACGATCTTTAATGAGAGGTGACACTCTTCTGACGATGAATGGATGTTTCTGCTTATCTTAGAACATAGTTACCTTCTTAACTATCATAAGCGGTTTTGGTCTCAGGATCTGGATTAAGAATATATTGTATTTACCTGGTTTATACATACCCTCTTATTTATTTTTTTTATTTTGAGAGAGATTTTTACTATAGAGTGTGTGTGTTCACTGAAGAGACAGAGAGACAGAAAGCGAGAAATCACCCCCCTAAGGGGGGATGGCCACACTGCAATCCCTTCTCCTCCATTCTCCTCTTGGGATTTTGTGCATGCAAGTCCTTGTGCCCAGTGTGAGTTTCAAGCCTCTGGGGCCAGGACTTGAACCTCAGTCAGCTATGTGAGAGTCCAGCAATGTAACCGTTACTCAATTTGCTGGCCCCATAGCCTAACTGTTTTACATTTTTTGTGTGCAATATGTGTTGTGTGATGTTTTGACAGAGTCTCACTGTGTTTTTAATCCTCCTGCCCCAGCCCCCCATGTACCTGAAACTACAGGCTTGCACCACTGCACTTGGCTTTTGAGGTGGGCCAGGAATCAGAACAGGCCTTCTATGTGCCCTCGACCTGCAGAGCAGCAATATCCAGCACACGTTACCTTAGCTGGACCTTGTATGTATCCTTTCAATTTGAAGGCTATTTCTAGCACTCTGTAACCTAAACTATTGTCAAAGAAAAGAAGACAATCTGCATTTAGAGCATGTATTACAGATGATTGTTTTAGGATAGAGGATAAGATGCTGTCAAAAATTTATTCTCAATTTTTTGCCAAACTTCTAGTGACTTGGTCCAGCCAGTGGTGTGGTAGTTTAGGTGACTGGATCCCATCTGGCCAAAAGATGCCACTGCATGGCATCTTGGACCCAAAATCTTGAAGAACATGCCAGGCATGTGTGCGCGTGTGCACAAAATTCCACGGGGGATTAAGAGATTGTAGGGACCAGCAGATGGCGTAATGACTATGTTGTTGTACTCCCATGGAATCAACTGCGTTTAGAGTCCTGGACCCAGTAGCTTAAACTCATGCCAGGCGCATGCGCGTGTGTGCCCAAGAACCCAAGAGGAGAATGGAGGAGAAGGGATTGCAGCATGGTCCATACCTCCTTGGGGGGGGGGGGGTTTCTTCCTTTTTGGTGTCTTTATTTCTCACTTTCGGTCTCTCTGTCCCTGTCTGTCTTTCTGGTGAACACATGCACTCTATAGCAAAAACCTCTCCAAAAAAAAAAAGAGAGAGAGCGATTGTGGCATGATCATCTCCCTGGGGAGTGCTTTTTAACTTTCATTTCTTTCCTCTGTGATTCTGCAGTGAGTGCATGTGCCCTATAGCAAAAGTGAAGAAAGAATTCCAGTGGCTTAACAATAAAAATATATATCCGTATGGGTTGGCAGAGGTCTGATTATTGCTCAGGGGTCACAACTGACAAAAGTATCATCATCTGCAGCTTAACAATGTAGATCACATGGTCTCCTTGGCCCTTGCATCAAGGAAGAGAGCATGAAAAATTACACACTGGTTCTTCTGTGCTTTAATGCATTGGCCAGAACTGGTTACATGGCGCCACCTAACTGCAAGGAGGAGTCTGAGAAATGCGGCCTGCCATGAATTCTGGACAGAGAGGAAAATGAGATTCTGGTGGACATGCGTCAAGTTTACCACGACTAGACTTGTATTTTATGTTTTTCTTTTTAAAATCGCCACAGAAGACCAAAGTAATAGTAACCTCATTTTGCAGGTGAAAAATCCAAAGCAGGTAAGACCTAAGAAAAGTTTGGGTCAGTAGTCCTGCATTTGAATCTCAATTCGGTTATTCACTAGTTCTAAGAAAAATCAGCTGACATTTCACTCCTGATGACTTTCTAAACCTTCTGTTGGGGTTGGGTGCCCCTCCTTTGCCATCCCATGACAATCACACTACTTATCATCACAGTTACTGTATTATAACTGCCAGTACTCATATAATGGTAAATTTCTTGAGGAAAGGGATATTCTGATTCATAATTTTATTCCTTATGCTTAGTCCAATATCTGTCACCTGATAGATTCTTAATGTTTATTAAGGGAGTAAGTTCAAATAATGAACTTTTTGGTCATCTTTTGGGTTAGGAGGTCAGAGGTTATAGAGAAAATAATAGTGACACCAAGGACATTTTATATTCCAGAAAAAAATAGCCAGAAATATGTACTTTTAGAAATTCTTAGTTTTTTAAATTATTTTTAAATTTTTTATTGATAAGGGCACATGTACTCATCAGAGATAGAGAGAGAGAGATTGAGAGAGAGAGAGAGTAGGCATCCCTTAATGATTCATAGTCATACCATAATCCCATTTCCCCATTTCTTCATCCTGTCAGGATTTGGGGCAAGCATGCACACCTGCCCAGGATTTTTTCAAGCCATCAGGGCTAGGATTTGAACCACGGTCAGCCATATGAGATCTTGCTCTTGATAGGCAGCACTTAACTACCACACTATTGGGCTGCCCCTTAATTCTTTTTTTTTTCCCCTAAGTTTATTTATTTTACTCACAGTAGAGAGCATGTGTATGTGTATGAGAGACAGAGAGAGAGAGGAGGGGAGAGAAGCACCCTTAACAGGGTCTCATACTGTAGTTCCCTTTTCCTATCCCTGCAGATTGTCAGGATCTTGAGCATACATACGCATACCCAGCATATTTTCAGGCTGTCTCAGGGATAAGAATAGCACCTGACTTTCTAGGTGGGCCGGGAATCAAAACAGGCCTTCCATGTGGCTTCAGGCTGCAGAGCAGCAATATCTAGCACATGCTATCTCAGCTAGACTTTAGTATATATTCTTTTAATTTGAAGACTATTTCTATCAATCCATAACCTAAATTATTGTCAAAGGAAAGAAGGAAATCCGCATTTGTAGAACTTGTATTTCAGATGGTTGTATTAGAATAATTTTACCATCATATTTCCAGTGATGTTGGCCAGTGACTTCCAGCACTGCAGTTCCATTTGCTACCAACCACCAACAGATTGGACAAAATTTGGGGATTATTGTAAAGTCCTAATAAGATGAACTAATATTACTAGGGGTCAAAACACCCAAAGAAAGTATCACAAAATCGGTGTCTTAAAACAACAGAATTGTATCATCTCAATTCTGAGAGCTGAAAATCTGAAATCAAGTTGTCAGCAATGTTGGTTCTTATGAAGGATCCCAGGGAGAATCTGTGCCTCTTCTCTGACTTCTGATAAAGCTGAGAATCTTTGGAGTTCCTTGGCTTGTAGGCAAATCATTCCAGTCTCTCCCTCAACCTTTACATGGCATCCTCCTTATTACTTCCCTCTTTTCTTCTTATAATGATACCAACCATGTCTTAGTAGGGCAACACTAGTGACCTCATCTTAACTTGATTTTATCTGCAAAGATCCTATCTCAAAATAAGGTCACGGTCACAGGTACTGGGAGTTAGGTCTTCAACATTTATTTTAATAGTTCATTTAGCTTTTCCCCATGGGCAAGAGACAGAAAGACATATAGAGCTACAGCATCCTTAACAGACTCTTGACTCCATAATTCACTCTCCCAGCTTCAGCCAGCCCTGGATCATGGGCACCTACATTCCCAGTGTACTCAGGGAAGTCTCTGGATGCAAACCCAGAACTTTCCCATGTGGGTCAGTCTCATAAAGCATCATATTTTACCACTACACCAACATCTAGTCCCCAAGTCTTCAATGTACTGTTTTTTGAATTTTAATTTATTTTATATGTTCAGCCACTGTATATCACTACAACTTATAAAATGAATTTACCCAGCATGAATACACTTCACACCAGTCCAGCTGAAGATATCATACACATTATCATCAACAGACAATCCTCCATTTTCAACCGTAACAACTCTAGTATTCCTTAAAATATATGCACCAACACATACAAGATCAGTAGATTTCAAATAAAAATCCAGACTTCTACTTCTCTTGAAAAATCACGAGAGCTTGAAAGAAAGGATAGCATCAATCCTCCAGCACTAACAGATAGCTACGTTGGGGCCTGTGCTGTCTCCAGTTTGCCATACTCCTTACAGATTGCTGTTTCACCGGCACCAAGATCAAGTTTTGACTTCAGTATTGAATGCTAACTATGACACCATCGTGTGATGGTTCTTACATCCAGCCTACTTCACTCCAATACAACAACTTTCTGACCTTGATGATTCATGATTTCATAATCTTTTTTGAAAAGAAAATAACCTACCCTATAACAGAGGCAAAAGTTTACTACATTAATTTCTATGTAGTATTAATTTAAGGCATCCCATATCATTTACTATAAAAAATAACTTATTCATGACAACATGTTTCAGAGTGACTTATATCAAGAGTCTGGAATATAAACAGAGCTTAGGATAAATGAAAATACAGTATGAAAAGAGAAAATAGATCAATAATCACTTTTCCACAAAAGCAGACGAAACAATGCTGGTGGTAATAATTAAGAGGAAAAGGGGTTGGGTGAGGGTGAAGCACTAATGCAACTGGACACACGTGGGAAAAGTCCTGGGTTCACATCCCTGGACCTCGCTGAGCATGCCAGGCATGAGTGCACATGCCTGTGATCCAGTTCGACTGAGACTGGGGGTACGTCACAGTATGGGCCCCTGTTGGAGATACCTGTTTCTCTGTTACTCTGTTTTTGTCTCTCTTTTGTGGATACAAATATAATAAATAAACTTTTTATTTAATTATGAAAAAAATAAGAAAAAAACAGAAAATGAACTGTTTTATATGACTCAATCATAGGCAAGATTTTAAAAATGCTATATGAAAATTATTTTATTGTGGTGAAAACACATACAATTGATGGTCTTAAGCATTTTTTTGGAGAGTTTTCTGTTAATCTTTTTTCTGCATTGATTGAAATAATCACATGATTTTGGTCTTTTATTCTGTTAATGTGGTTTATTATATTGATCAATTTTCATACATTGAATCATGCTTGCATTTCTGAAATAACGACCAGTTGACTGTGGTATATAATCTTTTTAATGTGTTTTGGATTTTGCTTGCTAGTATTTTGTTGAGATTTTCTGCATCAATGTTTACCAGAATATTATTCTCTAATTATCTTTTCTTGTAGGAATTTTGATATTGTGCTAGTGTTGGCCATGTACAATAAGTTTGGGAGAGTTTTCTCTTCTCCGATTTTTTTAAAAAGAATTTGAGAAAGATTAGTGTTAATCCTTTAACTGCTTAGTAGAATTCTCCAGGGAAATCATCTGGTCCTGGGCTTTTCTTTGCTGAGAAGTTTTAACTCTTGCTTCATTCTTCTTAGTTGTAGGTCTGTCTGGATTCATTATTCATGATTTAGTCTTGGTAGATTGTATGTGTCTAGAAATTTACCCATTTCTGCTAGGATATCCAATGTGTTGACATATCATTTTTTATAGTGGTCTTTTATGATCTCTTTTATTTATTCAGTAGTAACGTCTCCTCTCTCTTTCCTTCATCGTGACCCCTTTCCTTTTTCTTTGTCTAGCTAAATCTGTCAATTTTTTTTTCTTTTCTAAGAACCAACTCTTATTTTCATTGAATTTTTATATTGTTTTTTTCTATTCTATTTCAGTAAACTCAGCTTTAAACTTTATTTCCTTTCTTCTGCAAACCGTGTCTAGTTTGAGCTTTTTTTATTTCCATGAGGTGTGAGGTTTAGTAGGTCATTTGAAATCTTCTGTTTTAATGTAGATGATTACCACTTTAAAATTTCTCTTAATACTGCTTTTGCTGCATTCCATAAGGTTTGGTGTGTTAGTTTTCATTTTAATCTGTCTCAAGATTTTTTTTTTTAATTTCCCTTGTGATTTCTTCTTTGACCCATTGATTGCTCAAGAGTATGTTGTTTAATTTCTACATATTTGTGAATTTTTTCTTTGCAATTGATTTTGAGTTTCATCCTGTCGTGGCCAAAAAAGATGCTTTAAATGATTTCCATCTTGCTAAATTTCTCAAGACTTGTTTTGGGTTCTGATATGTGATCTCCCCTAGAGAATTTTTCATGTGCACTTGAAAAGAATGTGTATCCTAGAACCTGATGGTTGTGCAGGAATAAAATGCTCTATGAGACAGACTCACATGGAAAGTGTAACATTTATATCCGGAGACCTCCTTGTGTACCCTGGGCATGTGTATGTCTATGATCTGGGCTTGCAGCAACTGATGGTATGTTGTGGCATCAAGCCCCTGTTGGTGATACTACATCTCTACTGTCTTGCCTTCTCTGTCTCTCTCACTCATGCAACAAATAAACATTTTTTTAAAGTGTATTCCTCTGTTGTTCTGTGGAATATTCAGTATAGTATGTATTAGCTCCTATTGAGCTATAGTGTTGAGCAAGTCCTGTTTCCTTGTTGATCTTCTGTCTGTCTGATCTATCTCTTATTGAAAATGGTGTGTTGAAATTTTCTACTGTTACTGTGTTACTGCCTATTTCTCATTTCAATTCTGTCAATATTTGGTTTCTTTTATTTTAGTCTATATATATAATATATATATATATATATTTATAATCTATACATATACCATGGATGTATGTATATATACTATGTATATATACATATATTTTACTAATAAATATATCTTATTAGTAAGATATATAAATACATTTTATTAGTAAAAATATATGCATGTGTGTGTGTGTATATATATATATATATTTGTTGTATCTTCATGGTGAATTGACAGTTTTATCACTATATAATGTCCTTATTTCCTTAATATATAATGTTCTTATTTCCTTAATTATCTCTTGTGATGATTTTGGACTTAAAGTCTATTTTATCTAATAAAAGACAAAATTTTGTCTACTCTCTTTTGGCTACTATTTGCATGGAATATTTTTTCCCATCATTTTATTTTCAGGGTGTCTATGTATATTCTTATATCTAATCTCTTATAGATCACACATAGTTGAGTCTTTTCTTTTTTTTTAATCTATTCAGTCATTTTATGTCTTTTGATGAAAAACCTTAATACACTTACATTTAAAAGCAGCTAACTGATGTGCAAAGGCTTTTCCTACTTTGATTTTTTTCTATCCTTTGGGTAGATACTCAGGAGTGGAATTGTAGGGTCATATGGTAGTTCTATTTGTAGGTCTTTGAGAAACCTCCATATTATTCTCCACAGTAGCTGTACCAATTTCCATATATACCAACAGTGTAGAAGGGCTCCCTTTTCACTGCAAACTGTTTTTCTTTTTAGAGAGATTTTTGCTATAGGGCACGTGTGCTTGCTGGAGAGACAAAGACAGAAAGAGAGAAATCATGCCCCAGGCGGGGTTGACCATGCTGCAACCCCTTCTCCTTCATTCTCCTCTTGGGATCTTGGGTATGCACATACACACATCCAACATGAGTTTTAAGCTGCCAGGTTCATGACTTGAACAGTGATCGACTACATGAGAGTCCAGCAAGGTAATCATTACACCATCTGCTGATCTCTTCACTTCAACCTTGCCAGCACTTATCATTCTTTTTTATTTTAATCTTGGTCATTCTAACTGAGGTAAGTGGTATCTCAATGTTGTTTTGATTTGCATTTCCCTTAGGTAAGAGATATTGAGAATTTTTTCATATGCTTTTTGGTCATTCTTATGTCTTCCTTCAAGAGTTGTCTGTAAACTGAAAGATTAGAGGGTATAATGGCAGGGAGGGCAACTGTGGTTTCTAGAGACAGTATAGAAAAAGCAAATGGGGAGTGGGAAGTGGGAGGGAGAGAATGGGGGAAAAAAGAAGAGAAGCACTTAGACACAAAAATGAAAAGGTATCTGTTTATGATATGCATATGGTGATATATTTAACTTGACTGATATGCACTGTATTCATCCTGGGAAAAACACTTTTATACACTGTAAAGATGTATGGTAACTAAATGTAAAATTTTAAATAGTACTAAAAAATAAAATAAATAAATAAAAAATAAAAACAGTGACTAACAGGGAAAGATTTACTGTTGGATTTATACTTGTTTTCTGTATGTCTTGTCTATCTCTCTTTTCCTCTGTTGCTGCTTTCTTTTGTGTTTTGTTAATTTTTTTATAGTGGCATGTTCTGATTCCTTTCTCATTTTGTTTGTGCATCCTCTATAGGTATTTTCTTTGTGGTTACCATTAAAATTATATGAAATATCTTTTTTTTTTTTGAGAGCTTTTTGCTATAGGACACGTGCATTTGCCAGACAGATAGAGAGAGACAGAGAGACAGAAAGCGAGAAATCACCCCCCAGGGGGGATGGCCACACCGGAATTCCTTCTCCTCCGTTCTCTCGGGATCTTGGGCATGCACACACATGCGCCTGGCATGAGTTTTAAGCCCCCGGGTCCGGGACACGAACCGCGGTTGACTACATGGGAGTCCAGCGACATAGCCATTATGCTAACTGCTGGTCCCGAAATTATATGAAATATCTTATTTATAATACAATATCTTATTTATAATACTCTAGTTCAAGCTGATAACAAATAAACTCATAGAAAAACTACTTTATAGTAGTTTTGTATTTTCAATGTCCCGAATTACATTTTTATATTATGTATCTATTAACATAGCTTTATAGTATAGCTATTTTCATGGTTTTATCGTTAATATTTTATGCCAGAATTAAAAATGACTTACATGGAGCTGGCAGGTAGTGGGGTGGTTAAGGTGCTGGACTCCTACATAACCAACTGTGATTTGAGTCTCTGAATTGGTGACTTGCTTTCTCACTTTCTCTCCCTCTCTCTTTCTGTTTTTTTCTAATGAGTGCATGTGCCCTGTAGCAAATTGAAAAATAATAGTAATAATAAATATAGTTAAATATTTTCTCAAAAATTTATTTATACACAACCATTATGTTATTACAGAATTCTGTATGTCTATATACTTGCTTCTCTGTATCTATGAGTTATGCATCTGCAGATTCAAGCAACTATATATCAAAGATATTTTATATCATAAAATCCCAACAATTAAAAAGATATAAATTAAAAATACAGTACAATTAAGATTTACATGGCACTTACATTGTGTTAGCTATTATTATAAGTAATTTAGAGATTATTCAATATACATAGGAGAATATGCAAAGATAATATGCAAATACTATGCCATTTTATGTAAGGGATTTCAGCATCTGTTAATTTTAATATCTTTGAGGGGTCTTGAAACCAAAAATTGTGAATAGTAAGGAAAGACTGTATCTGCCTTCACCAGAGAGATTTACATTTACATATGCTTTTCTCTTGCTATCTACTGTCTTTCCATTTCAACTTGAAGTAACTTTAGTAATACTTGTAAGGCAGGTCTACTGGTGATGAACTCATTTAGCTTTTGTTTATCTAAGAAGGTCATCATTGCTCATTCATATTTTATGGAAAGTATTCAGACATAGCATTCTTAGTAGGCGGGTTTTTTTTGTTTTGTTTGTTTTGCTTTGTTTTAATTCAGCACTTTAGTATATCCCACTTATTTTTGGCCTGTAATGGTTCTGATGAGAAATCCACTTATTAAAATGTATGTGAGCTCTCTTGTATTCAATGAGTTCTTTTCTTTTTTTGTTGTCAGGATTCTCAGTGTTTTACTTCTGAAACTTTGTCTATAATGTAATAGGTGTGGGCTTCTTTGGATTCATGAATATTAAAGACCTTTGTGCTTCTTGAATTTGGACGTACATTTCCTTCCTTAGGTATGCGAAGGGTTCAGCTACTATTTATGCAATGAAATTCTCTAATCCATTCTCATTTTCTGCTTCTGGGACTTCCATAATGCATATGTTGACCTAAATGATGGAATTTTAAAAATCCTTAGGATTTTATGACTTTCTATTATTCTATTGTTTTTCTCACTGGATAGTTTCAAATGACCTATCTTTGAGTTTACTGATTCTTCGGTTTGATTAAATCTAATGCTCATAACTTCCATTTAATTTTTCAGTTCAGTTATTCTTATCTCTCAGTTGCAGAATTACTGTTTGGTTCTTTTTTGTAGTTTGTATCTCTTTGTTTATATTCTCGTTTTGCTCATGCATTATTTTTCTGATTTTGTTTAATTGCCTCCCTGTCTTCTCTACCAGCATACTGAGCTTCTTTAAGATAATTACTTTTGGGACCAGCAGATGGCATAATGGTTATATTGCTGGACTCTGATGTCATCAGCCATGGTTTGAGTAGCTTAAAATCCACACTGAGCGCTTGCATGTGCATGCCCAAAATCCTGAGTGGAGAATGGAGGAGAAGGGATTGTGGCATGGCCATCCGCCCAGGGGAGGGTGATTTCTCACTTTCTGTCCATCTTTCCAGTGAGCACACATGCCCTAGAGCAAAAATCTCTAAAAAAAAAAAAAAAATTGCTTTTAATTCTTTATCATGTTAGTCACAGATCTCTATTTCTTCAGGGGTAGTTTTTGAAGATTTCATTTATTCCTTTGATTTAGTCATGTTTCTTTATTTTTGTGTGTGTGTGTGTGCCTTTTTGTTGTGACTTTTGCATTTGAAAGGCAGTCACTTTCCCCATTATTTATGGACTGGTTTCATTTGTGGAAAGACCTTCACTAATCAGCATGACTCAAGAATCTTCTGTTCTTACAAACTTTCATGGAGATGTATCATCTCTGGACTTGTACAAGCAATTACCCTGTGAGAGAAGTTTGGTTTCTTCTTTGAGAACTTGTAATTTCTTGCCTTCTCTGGATCTGGCTGTAGAACTGAAGAATCTCTTTTGCTGCCACAAAATGCTGAGCTCATTTTTGTTCACAGAGACCCACAGGCTTTCAAAGTGTGCTGGTTCCCTAATAGTGCAGCAAATGAGGGGAGATGTTAGAGAGACATTCCAGTCTTCTCTTTCTCTCTCAAGAGAGAAACAGTGCATGAGACTCTACCTCCAAATGACACCTGTACCACCCTAGGGGAAGGGCTGCACACATAAAAAGAAATGGCATTTTTCTCCCTTTTTACCTATTTCAATGTGGCTATTCTTGGCTTTGTGCTTGCCTGGAATACTTACAGTACCTAACCAACTTTTAGCATCATCATAAAAACTTTTGAACTGTAAATTATTGTTAGTCAGTGTTTCTGTGGGGAAAAGATATAGAGCTTCCCTATCTACCACCTTGTTGACATCACTTCTAATACTATTAAAAATTGTAACAGTCAACTTTAAGGCACATACAAGGAGAATTTGTAATTGAGTAAAGAAAAGTTTTGAAGGGATCCATGAAATGAGGATAAAAAATTAATTCTTTATCACAGTTTTTTTGTTTTATTACTGAATAGAAAGTAGCTCTATGCAGCATTCAAAGGATAATGAACTTAATAATAGAGTGACAAAAGGAGAACTTCTGACCTAGAATGGCAATGAATATTTTTCCTTCACATTAAATATTTACCTGTTTAAGCTGTTTCAACTTCAATTTTTACTTCTTTTATTAACCCCTAAACTCCTTCCCAGCTACATTCTCGATCTTGAGGAAAAATAATATTGTTCTCTAGTCACCTGACTACAAATATGCCTACATACTTCCTCCGTTACCCGCAATCATATGCATCAGAAGTTTGGTCCTATCATTTTTTTTTTACTTCATAAATATATTGGAAGAAACATATTTCCTTTTTTCATCCTCTTGTCCCTTCCTTCATTGGGCCCTCCCCACCGCATATCTTTTACAAAGCTCAGCTATTAATAATCAGATGAATACATTAATGTAATTCACACCATAACCAGCTCCCACAAGGACTACTGTACTTCTGGGAATTGATCTTTTTGCCACATATCTCCCCCAGTCTGTGATCTTTTTCTCACATACAGCATGGCCACTCACACTTTTGTGTCCTATCTGAACTATTTCTTCTCTTCAGGTGCATTTCATACCTCACTTTTTACCTTGTGTTAGTCATTCTTCAACCCCATCCCCTTCCTCTGTAGGACCTTCTTGGTTGAGTTAGTTTCTATTCTTGTGTATTATTATAGCATCTCTATATCTCACTTGTTCCACAAGCTGTGGTCCATTGATCAGCAGTATCTACTCCCTGGGGGTCTCTGAGAAATGCAGAATATCAAGCCCTGCCCCATATCCACTGAATCACAATCTGCATCTTATGGAGATCCCTAGATGATTCTTATTCATATAAAATTTTGAGAAGGGCAGCTATTGACAATATTTTCAGAGGTTCGGATTTTATACTAAATCCTGAGTTCTTCTAGAGGAGAACCACTTATTTCATAACTGAATGTCCTAACACAGTGCCAATTTATGCCAAGCAATGAGTGTGTATGTTAAATGAGTGAAAGAGAAAATGAAAACAGATGGTTCAGTGGTGACCTAAGTCACAACGGAAATGCCAGGACACAACAGAAACCTACATGGTAAGGTATTTTTCTACCACCATGTTATGTCACTTACAGTATATCATCCTTTTCCATTTCTAAACCTCAGGGAGATTACGTGGAATACTGACAGTCAAAGTTCTATTTTAAGTGACAAAGAGGACTCTAGAACATGAGATTTTTTTCTTGATAATTCATTGAAGATCTTTCCATTTTGTCATTTGGCCTATCTGTCAGAATAACAAATGGGAAGCACATTAATTGAACTTCTGTTCTCACAGTCCACGTTTCAAAGAACATCCACTATAATGAATGAGAGTATATTTGCTTCAAGTCAATGGGTCCTGGATTACAGTCCTGTAAGCTAGGATTAGTGAACATACATGTTCAGAATAAAGAGGCCCTAACTGAAAAAAACAAAAAGTAAGAAACAATTAGAAATCCAGTCAATTCATGATTTAATTTTTCCTCTCTAGTATAATAATGTGCTCGTAGCAGCATTAAGTGTATTTTTGTAGTACATTTGTTTAAATGGTGTCACAGTTGCAAATTTCTATTTTGAATGAGATGCTTCATTTACTCATATATTTCCCATATACTTATATATACTTATGTACACTTGAGTATTTGGGGGAGAAAACCCATAGGACATTGGTATAATTGTCATTCATATGTTTTGGTTTGCTTTGTATTGGTTTTGAAATAATATCTCTAAAACATGTACACTATGTGCCAGATACCTTAATGGGCTCTGACATTAGAAAATTTTGCCTCTGAGAATCTTATAGACAAATGGGAGAGACAGACAAAGAAGCAAATAGTTACAATGGACTTTTACAAAGGCCAAGAGTAACTATGAGGTATTTACTATTGTTTGAATGTTTCTGTAATCCTCAAATTTATATGTTGAAATATAAATACCCTGAGGTGATGCTCTCTGGAAGCTGGGCCTCTGGGAGGTGATTCAGTAATAAAGACATTTAGTTTATGGTATTTTGTCATAGCAATACTAAAGGTTATCTAGTAAGAAAGGTGCTGGCCAGCTCATGACCTGATGGTTAAGGTGCTGGATCCCACATGAATGACCTTGTGGTTGGAGTCATGAACCTGGACTTAAAAACATACCAGGTGCTTTTGCATGTGTGTCCAAAATCCCAAAAAGAGGGAAAAAATGAAGGAGAAGAGATTGCAGTGTAATCATGCCCCATAAGAGTTGCTTTCTTGACTCACCCCACACACATGCACTCATTTCCAATGAGAACACACCGTCTGGCAAAATTAAAACAAAAAAGATAAAGTCGTTGGCCCAGGTTTGGAGATGAGAAAAGCCTTTGCAAAAAAAGGCAACTATAAAGCTAGAAAATGAGTAGAATTTATTTATAAAAATAATTTTTGTGTTTTGTTTGTTTAGGTTTTTGCCATAGAGTGCATGCACTCTCCAGAGAGAGACAGAGAGAGGAAAAGTGAGAAATAACCCCCATGGGGGATGGCCAGGCCACAGTCATTTTCCCTCCATTCTCCTCTCAGAATGTTGGGCACACATGAACATGCTCTTGGCAGGATTTTCAAGCCACTGGGTCCGGGATTCAAACTGTGGTCGGCCATGTTCCCACAGTTCCTTAATCACTATCGCCACCTGCTGACCCCAAGAAAGAATATAATTTAATTGGGCACATTTTGTTTGATAGGATATACTAGACAGAAGAAGAGAGTTTCCCATGTAAAGCCCTAAGCCAAGAGAAAGAACGGAAAGTTCATAATAACCACAAGTAGTTTAGTAAGGGTGAAGAAGAGCTTTCCTGGTGCCAGGGAGGAAATACCATGAAGAGTGATGAGGGTTAAAGCCACTCAGGAAAGCAAGGGCAAGAGCATCAAGGCTGCTGAATGCCCTGCCAAGAAATTTGTATGTCATTTTAAATAAAGAGAGTACAATTTTTTAGTGCTTTCTATGGGCTCTACACTGTTCTAAACTCATCTCACTTACACAGCAGGCACTGTTACTACTCCCGATTACAGGTAATAAAATAGACACATAGAATAAACTTGGCCAAAGTTGCACAGTTAGGTGGTAATAGAGCCAGGCTCTAAAGAAAATGGAAGGTGACATGATACAATTTTTATTTTGTATAGATCAGTGTGAAGAAAATTTGAGAAGACATTTTAATAATGCAAGTGAAATAGGCTGAAGGTTTGAACCAAGTTTAGCAAACAGGGAGGGAAGAAGTGATGAGTAGAAAGTTATTAAAGGGGTAGGATAGGACTTGGTGATGGGCTGAGAACGTTTGAGGCCAGATGGGCTTCTCCCAATAGGGCCTATGTACCAGGTTTTAGGATATATACAAATAAATATGCATGCTTCTCTACAAAGTTCCTTTTTAAGGGACAGAACAACATTCATTTGGGTGTATAATGTGAAATAAAATCTTTAGAAAGTCTGAAAAGGAGCAGAATGACAAATGGATAAAGAAGTCTACATAAAATGACTGATGTTTCTATAGTAGAATGTTTCTTGGGCATTAACATAATGGAATTCCAAAAAAATCATGTGTATTTTTGGAGTAAATTTATCATACTAGATAGCTCTTTACCTTCGTATGTGAAATCCATTGTGTGTACATAAGTCATTGATGCAATCATAACTGCATTTAACTTTTTGAATCATACAAGAGCTTTGTGAATCATACAAGAGCTTTTTGTCTTGCATATATGTTCATAAAACTTGGGAATTAAAACAGCTACAGAGTATATGCATCATAGATAGACATAATCTTATTTACAAAAATTTAACACAAGGCAGGTTGTGTTAACTAATATTTATTGAAGTTTGAAAAGAATATCTTTTGCTAAACTGGATAGGAGACACCGATAAGATAAATTAATAAGAATTGTATAGGAGTGGAGAAAAAGTTTAACAATTAATCCAAGAAGTAGTTGTTTGTTCTTTTATGTTTGTATTTAACTTAACACGTATATACATACATGTAAAACTTAAGTAAATATATATATATATATACACACACATAAAAAATTAAGTTAAATAAATGAATAAGTTATATATTTTTATAGTATAAAAGTAGTCAGCTCACACTCATCATATAACTAAGCATGTAACTCGTGGTTGCAAAAGACTTCAGTTCCCTTTCTTAACTAGCCACTATATGGGCAATGTAGCTGACCATTTCTTCCATCTTAGTTTCCCCTTCTAGAAAGTGAATGAAATAAAATGCCAATGTCATAAAGTTAACTAACAGGTATCAGTTTGTTGTTATCATGAACATTATATGCCTGGCCCTTTACAAAGGCTTTTTGAATTTGTCTCAGGGGCATGCACTTGCCAAAGGAGAGATATAAGGAGATAGAAAGAGAAAGCATCCTCCATCAGGGATAGTTACCTTCCATCTCTTTTCCACCACTTTTCTTTTCAGGATTTGGGGTATTCATGCACATACATTTTGACATGTTTTTCAAGCCAGAGTTGGGTCCAGGACTTGAACCATGCACTTAGCTATCTGGAATCCCACAACTTCAACCACCATTCCACGGGCTGGCCCAAGAACTTTAATACAGTAAAAATGTGAACATTTACTATCTTCTTGTGTTATTCTCTATCAGCTCATTAAGTAGGTCATTATTACTGGTCTCTTCAGTTTGTTTTATATTCTTGGTGCATAAGGAAACTAAAATTTTTTTGTTACACTGTGTTACCTATGAAATTTACCCATCATTTGTAGTAAGTCTTTAACCAGTAATCTTAATTGTTTCTATATGATAAAATACAATAACAATTGGCTACCATAATATGGGTATTTAGTGCAGCTGGTCAAAAAGAAACTTCAGAATGCAGATTCCTATGTGAACTGCTCTGTAACCATGAAGCTAGTCCTATGCCAAGACCGTGGTAACCAGTCAACTCTAAGTTTCACAGAATTCAGTCCTGTTTTAATCTAGCATTGGTTTGAGGAGATTGTAGCAAATTCAGTGGTCACATCCAGGACCTCTTTGAGAACTTCCCTTTAATACAGATTTATTCAGGTGAGGTCTTTAAAACCCCAATCCCAGATAAACTGTGAAAAGGAAAATCAGTCAACTCTGGAGTGCCATCACCTTTTCATCCAAGAATACTTGTGATCTTTCTCAAGAGGAGAGAAAAGATTCTGTTGGCTTGAAGAGGTTGAAAGGCAAATGCTGTAATGTCCTCACTTAACATATACCAGATGTCTATACTCCATGGTGGAAATCGAAGGACTCCATAGCACGTAAGTGGAGAGAGTAATGGTAGATATCAGAAGCTGCCTGAGTCAGGGAACACCTGGTAAGGTAGCTAGAGAGAACATGATTAACAGACATAAAAAATCAATGTGAATGAGTAGAATATGTTATGGAGCAGTATACCACCACAGTCATTGACAATTCAATACATATTACAAAAAAAAGTAGAACTATTGTCAATATGTTATAAAGTTCATTGTTAAAGATGAATATGTCTACATCATTGATATGATTATTACACATGATATGCATGCTTTGAGAAACCATACTGCCATCCAAAAAGACTTAAAATGCTTACATGTAAACCAGAAATCACACTTTGAAAAAAAGAATTTGGATCATTTTCAGAGGTGACATCTAGGTCATTGAAGGAATGACTCAGATGAGGTGAATTAAATGGAAAGTCCCCAGATTTCCTCATAGGAAGCTTGGAATCAACTCTTGAAAGGATTTCTATACCAAGAACTCACTTTCTCTTGGGAAGGCTGTTTCCTGAGTTTGTTGTTCTCTAGTCCATGGGCTGTCTCCAGATAATCAAGCTGTGTTGGCATTCAGAAAGCCAAACCAAATTATTACAAAAAATTTTTAAAAATCCCCAAATCTTTACTCACATATTGGAAAGTTACACGTGTAACCATTTAAATATAGCCAACTTTGTTCAGTAATTTTAAATTATACCTGTTTATGTATGCACAAAATAGAATCCATTGGAACTTCAAAATCTTAGCCAACTTGTTTCATTAAGAGTTTCTTTAGTGAAGCAGGTTCTGCCAAGTCCTAGGCATATGGCTCCACCATGTGGATGAGCCTCTACAAATAACACTAGCAACAATTTTTAAAAAGAAGGAGGAGGAAGTTAAAGTCATAATGGATATCAGAAATCAGAAGTTGCGCCCTTATTTTATAAATGAGAAAAGAACTAAAGAGGTTAAATGATTTACCCAAAGTCACTCAATGGCAAGACTAGAACATTTAGGGCCTTTATTAAAGCAGTTACTTGAACTTACTGAATCTTCCTGTTAGTTTATCCACTCAATAGTTTTGATTATTAAATTATAAGATTAGGCCTGTTCAGTAGGTATTTGCTTTACTTTTTCTACAGGTAATCTAAGTCCTTTTCTTGTTTGGGAAAAATTCTGTGGTGTAAATGCGGTGGGGCAAAGCCTCACTTTCCTAAAGAAAATTAATAATAACATTCATCTCCTCTTTGCACATCAAGAACTAAAATGCAGGACTGTAACTTTTGTTGAGCAAACAAGATGCTCTATACAAAAATACTGAATCTGTAATAAGAGACAGAATCAGGGTAGTTAGGGGTTGTTCTAGAGATAACAGAGCCGTTAAGTTGTGTAGTTACGGAAATTGTAGGTGTTCATGTTAGGAGCAGCAGTGAGAATTTGGTGATATAAATTTAGGTACATATTCTGCTTCCCTATTTCTAGTTTAGGCTCATTTCCTGAGCTTGGTTCTTGAGCCCTTATATGCACCATCTGAACCAACCTATGTTTATTTTTCCAGTATACTCCTTTTCTGGTTAGTAAAATCAGAGACAGTTTTTGTTATGCAACCAAAACTGATTTAAACAAAAATCATTACCAGTAATGAGTTGCCACACAGAAACCTTAGAGAAATTGGCAGAATCCAAGGTTTTTATCTGGCCTTGTTGAGGGTAGAGGAATTTAAAATCCTTATCATTTTAGAGGTGGAATTTAGATTAGCCTGTTCCTAGCATGCAAAATTGAAACAGCTAATTAATTAAATTCTTTCCTGTGGTTACCTGGAATGGAATTCTACTACTCTGTAGGCCTCCAAGAGAGGTCACATAGTGGTGTTGTAGTCCCCAGTCCTAGTCTTCAAGTCAGCCCAAGCATTAAGTCTTTCCTAGGATTCAAGACATCCTGGTTGAGTCTGCTCAGGGTATGGGATAGGTATACTTTCTTATAATGATCCAGGAATGTAAATATATGCTTTTAGAAGGTTGTATGTTCATCACAAGACCCCTAATGTGAATAAGGTGACCTATTTAGTAAACCCAGGACAACCTTCTTTCTCAGCAATGCTACTAGACTCCTGAATTAAATGTTCATCGCTGAAGGAATGAAGATTACTCATGATTTCAAGAATATGGAATTCCCATCAATAGCAATACAGCTTTGACCTTGACGAATGTTCCATTTTCTAGTAGTAATAACCCATCACATGTTTCTGATAAGCATTATACCTAGAAAGACCAAAGAACCATGTAATGTCAACTTGCCTACACTGGGTAACTACTGTCTTTTGGGTGATGGGAAGTAGAAAGTAGCGATTTTTCCTTATAGGCATAGATATTTCTTTTGGAGGAGAGTTGTGCTTGCCCTGATTATTTTTCTCTATCATTACACTATCTTTAGGTTAATAGACTATGTTATGGAACCATGAATGGCTATGGTATTCCATGCAAAACCACTTCATTTTAAAGGAACTACTATTCTACAGAAACAAGAAAGCCAATGGAATAATGTTTAAGGGATCTGTTGTTGATGCTAGTACCCCAAAGAACTTGTCCTTAAGGATTCAGGTGACCATTGCTCATATAGCAACAACATGAGAGTTTGAGGTGCTATCCTGCATAATATGTTTATGTTCTGAGCAAATGACCGTCACACCATTTTTTCCCCCCACTAGAATGTACAAGCCTGAAATCCTGGTTTGAAATTAGAATGGAGGGTCTTTAAATTACACTTACTGCCTCATTTGCCAATGGTTTGCTTTCTGTCTTTTTTTATTTTGGACTCAAATAGCACCAAAAGAAGAATTATTTTACCAGAAAACACAATAATATTCTATTGAATTGGAAGCAAAGCCTAACCTTGATAAATCTGGGTTATTCCTGCCAGATGTAAGCCACAAAAATAAATAAATAAATAAATAAATAAATAAATAAATAAATAACAAAAAAACAAACAAACAAACAAACAAAACCTACTCTGTTTGTTTATTCCCCTTAAAGGAAAATAGAGTTATAGCTACACTTGGGGATAGAAAGAAAATGTCAATGAGATTCTACTGCATACTGATTCAGGCTGGCCAGCAGGAGCTCAGATCCCTCAGTCACTGAAAAAAAATCCAACTCACTGAGTTTCACGCTGAAGGCAAAGGAAAGTGTACTATGAGAGGGAAGTCATCCAGTTCCATTAACACCTCGGATGAAGAAAAAGCCCAGTAGTACCTACGTTCCCTTTTGATGTGTTACGTTCTTTGTTATCACTGTTTGCTACAGTACCAAGAACCGGCTGGTACATTTTTCTAATTGGCTTCTGACTCACTTTTTTTGGAAAAAAGACAAAGTGAAAGTCCAATTTTAACTTTATATTTTACTGAAATAATAAAGATTTTCATCTATGATAACAAAATTACTTAAAGCAATCCTAGATCTTAGAAGTACTTTAATTCCAGTGGGCACATAGAACATTTCAAAATAGCTTATTTTTATTTATTTTTAAGATAAGGTCTTGCTCTATCTGCACTCTATGGTCAAGAGTGAAATATTGGAGGACATAAAAGCAGTGAAAATACTTAACAAGGATAAGACAGTGTGGAATGGGAGGGGGTGAAGAGAAGAGCATAGAAAAAGATAGCAAGAGAACAAATAGGCATGACATTAGTAGGACACAGATATGGCTTATTACCTGTTGATGATGACGTGTATAGTAGTCTCAACTGGATTGGTCTGAGAAGTATTTCATGATGGATAAAGTCTTTTTATAAGCAAAACGAGAAATAGCGATTCACTGGTTAAAAATATAATTACAATAATAATAATAATGATTGGGAAAAACAATGAAAAGATATTGAATGATGGGGACCAGCAGTTTGCGTAATGGCTATGTCACTGTACTCTCATGTAGCGACTGCAGTTTGAGTCCTGGACCCAGCAGCTTAAACTCACGCTGGGCGCATGTGTGTTGCCTGCCCAAGTTCCCCAGAGGAGAACAGAGGAAAAGGGATTGTGGTGTGGCCATTTCCCCCGCCCCCCCACCCCGGGAGGGGGTGATTTCTCGCTTTCTCTCTGTTTCTCTTTGCCTTTCTGGTGAGTGCAGGCGCCCTATAGCAAAAACCTCTCCAAAAAAAAAAAAAAAAGAAAAGAAAAGAAAAAAAGATATTGAATGATGAAGTCGGGATTTTAATGTCTCTGTACTGACTGACATGCATGGTATTCCCTTTTGAAAAAGCAGTGTAATACACTGTAAAGTTATATGCGATTCAATGTAATATAAACAAGATTACGATGATAATAAATAAATTTAAAAAATGATAAGGTCTTGCCGTGTTGTGATTCTCCATTCTCAGCCTCTGGAATAGCTGGAAATACAGGTGCATGCTGGACCTAGGTTTTAAGGTAGGCGGGGAATCAAATCCAGGCCTTCCATCTAGCCTCAGCTGACAAAGCAGCAATGTCTTAACAGTGCAGGCCATGGATGCTGAGCTGAAATCGAGGGTATTTGATTGAGACATTTCATCAGCTAGTGCTTTAAGCCTTAAAGGGATTCTCATTTCCTGGATTTTATATTGTAGAGACTGTACCTGGGAGTTATTGATTTTTAGATAGTACTTTTCTGATTAGAAATATTTATTTCTCAGCTTCACATAAAACCTTTCCTGTGTCAACCGTAAGAATGACATTTCCACTAGTTTCTACCATGAAATTGAATTCCTTTCTAAAATGTTCCTGATCATAAAGTAATTGAGTCTGGAAGTGGAACTTTACTCCTTTAGTACATTAAATTAAGAAACTTATTGTGGAAAAAAGTGGTCAACGTTTAATTTAAGCATTTATTATTATTGAAGAGACTATAGGTAACTATGATAGTTAATATATTAACATATAAATATTTTGACTTTAAAAGAATGATAATCCACTGAAAGATGGAAATGAGCATTCTATAAATGTTAGAATGGTATGCTACAGGACAGAAAAATAAATCCCTGAAGGATATAAGCCTTGGATCATGCAAAGAAAATAAAGTAATGATTTCCGTTTGGAGTCCTTCAAAGTAAACTGGTAGTTATATAAGAATATTATTTCAGTGTGCATAAGGTAATTTATCACAGAAAAAAATGTTTAATTAAGACCCAGAAATGATTTATCACAGACATTTTAAGTATATCCAAACATTTCCACATAAGTTAAACAAGATGTGATTTAATGTTCCATCTAGCAGTACCCGACTGTTGATTCACGTGGAAATCACAGAAGTTTCACCGATGACTACCCTTTCACTGTGTGTTCATCTAGATGTTCATAGTCATTTTCATGAAATCATACTGTAAATTAATTTCAATGTACCGTTTTAAAGTTTGAAAAAGAGTTTTCAAAATGTCATACTCTGTTTATGCAGATTCATACACTGTTTGAAACTATACTTATAAATCAGAACTATTGGAATTACTGGAAATAAAAGCATTTATTTAAATCAAGTCATTTTCCTGTGCTAACTAGCTCTTTGTTTTATCAACACACTAGTGATTGTCTACAAAGAAGTCATGCTTTTTCATGGTTATCCATTTTCCATTCTAGCATAAAAATAATAAAGGCAACAGGCCATTTCATAATTGGGGACTTCAGAGCATCCTTATAATCATACAAATTACTTAGCTTGTATTTATTTATTTATTTATATCCAGATATGCACCAAAAGCAATTTAAAGCTTACTGAGATTTTTTTTAATGTAAAAAGATTTCTGAATGTTTAAGTTAATAGATGTTTTTAAAGGAAGGAAAGGAGCAATAACAGTGGAATAGTTTGATGAAACCAGGAGTGAGGTTAACATTTAAAAAACATACACTTGCAAGTGATGAGCTGCAAATTTGGCTCTAAGCTCACCAGCAGCCAGATAGTCCTTAAATAGCTTGGGGCTATCTTTACACAGAAGTCAAAAAAATGAGTCTGAATGACCTTGAGGCTACTCAGCCTTGCTTAGTAAAGTACAAGAAGATTACCAGTAGACCTTGCTTTACACAATAGATTTGTTACTGAGAAACTGTGGAAATGGAAATTTTGCACATAGAATCCTGTCATAAATGCAATAGTGGAGGATTATAAGTGGCTCCTTTTAAAGAAAATCTGTAAGTGATTCCTTCTGTAATGTGAAAGTAATGAATTTACTTCCAATACACATTTAACATTTTCAAGACAGGATTTTCTGTAGCGTCAGAGTCCTTTCATCTCATTATCATGGTAATAGAGAAATAGTCAACAGATATATTTTATATTTCAGGGCATAATTTTAGTTGCTGCATAAAAACTTATATTGTGTTTTACACATTTTATTGTGTCCAGTTTTCTGAGGGCATAGAGAAACCTGTACATTATTTTTTTTGTTCAATGCACATACATTTAAATATATAGATACATATATCTATAGCTACACACACACATATGTCTAACATTCACTAGTTATTTTCTACCCTGGTAAACATTAGATGTTGACGGGATCAGCAGATGGTGTGGAGGTTAAGATGGCTGGATCCCATGTGACTGACAGTGCAGTTCGAGTCCCAGAACTGGAAGCTTGAAAACATCCCAGTTGCATGTGTGCACCTAGAATCCTGAGTGGAGAATGGGTTGCAGCATGGCCAAACCCCAGCAGGTTGATTTCTCCCTTTTCCTCTCTCTCTCTTTCCAGCAATCACAAGCACCCTATAGCAAGCTAAAACATAAAATAAAATAAAGATGAACCATGAATCACTTGGCATATCTTTATTTATTAAAAAAAAAAAAAAAAAAAAGAAGAAGAAGAAGAAAAGAAAAAACCCCAGGCCAGCTTGTGGCATGGTGGATAAGGCATCTGGATCCTTCATGGCTTACCCAGCAGTTCAAGTCTTGGACCTGGCAGCTTGTTATTTGTGTTCCAAAATCCTGAAAGGAGGAAGAAGTAGAAGAGGAGGGTTTGCAGTGTGGCCATTCTCTGGTGTGTGGGGAGGATGCTTTCTCACTCTCTCTTTCTCTAGTGAGCACGTGACCTCTGGCAAAATTAAAGAACAAAAAAAGGAGAAGAAAGAAAATAAAAAGTTTATGATTTTACTAAAATGCAATCTTTTGAGATTCCTAAATAGAAGAACCAAATTTATTAGGGATACTACACTTTACACCCAGAAGAGGCCTTAGAGTTGAATTAATAATACCCCATTTTGCTGGGAGCCCAGAATTTGAAGATGGTGACATTTTGCTTTCTGTGGTATCCCAGTGAGTATTCTTAAATGATGGCCTGTTTGTATGTTATTCCATGACATGGTTCAAGTGGTCACCTATGATGACAAAAATTAGACCTTAGAAGTGTATTCATATGTTGTCTATGAAAACAGAAGAATCATCCCATGATGTTACATTTCCATTTGGAGAAGCATAAATTTCTATACTATTACCTGGTATTTTTAGATATTAAAAAGTCAACATCAAAGAAGAACATTAAATGAGAATCAAGGCTCATGACAAAGTGAAAAGTCCAATTTATACTTACTTATATTGATTAAGTTGGCAAGTGCTTTAGGGCAATGATCTACTTGAGAAAGAAAATATTTTCATGTGAATAACTCAGGAAATAGATCACTAACAACACAAAAATGAGGGTTTATTCATTTCAGACAGACTTAATCAGAGTATACTTAACAAGTTTACTCTGACATGATTGAAAAATGTAAATATCTGTTGCCTTCCATCAGAAATTGAACTAATGGTTGACAGGGCTTTGACTAGAATGTCATATCTGGCGAGATGACCAGAGAGCTAAGGAACTAAGGTGGGTCTCAAGAAAGCCAAGAGAAGCTCTTGGAAAGATTGCCTGGTACCATAAACAGTTTTGCCTGGCAGGTCAGTGAAGAATGTCACTTACTGACAGGCCTAAAAAACCTCTCAAGAACAGGTACTTAAAGGTACAGTCAGATGGTGAATTCCTCACTTGGCTCAGTAGCCTTGGAAGGCTTTTTAAAGTGTCTAATCTGAAGTTCCTCACAAAAGGTTCCAGCAAAGCCAAATAACTCAATGAATATTCTTATGGGGCTTTGTGCAAATAACAGACCATATTGAAACTAAACTTACTTTTTTGACAAATAAGTTAGTTTATGCCTCTCTTTAGTAAAAGGAGGAATGGAGAGAGAAAAAAATGTTTCAGAAGAAAATTACAGTGCACTTGTGAATAGATTTTAGCTTTGTTCACATCTTTTTTTTTTTTTTTTTTTTTTTTGAGTTTTTAGTATCTACATGCTATTTGAACAAAATCCTAACCATTTTCCTGGCTTTGAGTCTTCATAAAATTTTTCTAAACACTTTTTGGTTTTGATTTATTAAAGCTAAAACTGCTTTAAAAAAATAAATAAAAATCATACCTACTTAAGGACCACAGTAAGCTATGTAGCCTCAGCTAGGAACTACTTTCTAGTATGTTCATTCTATTTACTGAGTTTTATGCCTAAAGTCAGACATGTGTTCATAGATATGTTTATATCAACTGTACTTACTTTTAAATGTATTTTATTTAAGATCTTTTGTTAATCAATAAAATATGAAAAGAAAAAAATCATGGAACACAACTGTGGATACCAGAGACAATGTGGGAGGAGGGTAGGAAATGGCAGAGGGTGAAATAGAGGGGACCAAGGGAAAAAGAGAAGTAAAATATAAAAGAAATAAGAAATGGAAATTTATTTGTTGAAGATAACATGTATGGTAATATCTTTAATTGAGCCAATAAACAGTGTATTCTGGATGGGAAAACTCACTTTGTATGATGCAATGATATACAGTAAATGAATGCAAAATAAATAAATTTAAGAAATAAAAAATACAAATATTATTCAACTATAAGATTAATATAAATAAGCCAAGTGACAAAATTATTAAAAATGGATGAAAAGCAGTTTCCCCAAAAGATCTCTATTTTTGCTGAGTATATGCAAAGTAATTTAAAGCATTTCCTCTGCAGCAAAGAATCTGAATACAAGATGGGCTTTATTAAATGTTGTTCTTAATGACACAAAGCCACAATCGTTTAGCTCTTTTGAGAAATTATTTAATCAAATAAAGTGCTATTTAAGAGTTGGAATTGAGTTTATCTTTAATTATGTTCAGTGCTGAAAATTAAAAGATAGCAGGGGCCTCC
This sequence comes from Tupaia belangeri chinensis, assembly GCF_000334495.1. Lineage (NCBI taxonomy): Eukaryota > Metazoa > Chordata > Mammalia > Scandentia > Tupaiidae > Tupaia > Tupaia belangeri. Next base: position 1,215,172 of record NW_006160197.1, on the reverse strand, counting down.
TAGTAGCCTACTGTTAAGGGAGCTAGATCCTACATGGCTGACTGTGGTTTGAATCTTGGCCCTCGAGGCGTGAAAAACATGCTAAATGGGAGCCAGTGGGTGGCATGGATATTAAGGATCCCACAAGGTCGACTGCCCAGTTTTGAGTCTCAGATCTGGCAGTTTATAAAACACATGAGGCATGTCTGTATACTCCAAAATCCTTAGAGGAGAATGGAGGATAAGGGATTGTGGCATGACCACCCTCCCCCCCCTACACACACACACATGCACACCACCCCAGAAGGTGTTTTCTCACTTTTCGCCTTTCTGTTTTTGTCTCTGTCTCTCTGGCTAGAACTTAGACCCTATAACAAATTTTAAAAAGAAGTGCCCAAAATCATAACCAGCTGGAGACATTGAGAAGTGATTATGGTATGACCATGCTACATTGGGGGATGTTTTTTCACTTTCCATCTCTTTTTTTCTCTATCAATTCAGTTTATCTCTCTGACAATTAAAAATATACATAGCCAGAATCCTTTAAAAAAAACACTGTAAAGATACAAGTTATTAAATGTCATAGAAATAATAATAATAATAGTAAAAGGAAAATACCCCACAAAACAGAATGCAAATGAAAAGTACATTAGAAAATCAACCATAAACTAACAAATAGATATGAAAGGCAAAATGGTCATATCAAAATGCAAGTTAAAAAAAAATGAATAGCTACTTAAAAGGGCGATTGAAATCCATCCTGATGATTAGAAACAGCACCAGTTAAAAGAAGGAGGAAAGGAGCAAGAACTTCAATGGCTACTGTATTATTATTATTATTATTATTATTAGGATTGTGGCATGACCACCCTCCCCCCCCTACACACACACACATGCACACCACCCCAGAAGGTGTTTTCTCACTTTTCGCCTTTCTGTTTTTGTCTCTGTCTCTCTGGCTAGAACTTAGACCCTATAACAAATTTTAAAAAGAAGTGCCCAAAATCATAACCAGCTGGAGACATTGAGAAGTGATTATGGTATGACCATGCTACATTGGGGGATGTTTTTTCACTTTCCATCTCTTTTTTTCTCTATCAATTCAGTTTATCTCTCTGACAATTAAAAATATACATAGCCAGAATCCTTTAAAAAAAACACTGTAAAGATACAAGTTATTAAATGTCATAGAAATAATAATAATAATAGTAAAAGGAAAATACCCCACAAAACAGAATGCAAATGAAAAGTACATTAGAAAATCAACCATAAACTAACAAATAGATATGAAAGGCAAAATGGTCATATCAAAATGCAAGTTAAAAAAAAATGAATAGCTACTTAAAAGGGCGATTGAAATCCATCCTGATGATTAGAAACAGCACCAGTTAAAAGAAGGAGGAAAGGAGCAAGAACTTCAATGGCTACTGTATTATTATTATTATTATTTTTTTTTTTTTTTTACATTTTGCCAGAAAGTTCATGCACTCACTGGAGAGAGACAAAGAGGGAAAGTGAAAAAGCACCCTTCATGGGACATGGTCAAATCCCAGTCTCTTCTTCATTTCTTCCTCTGGGGATTTTGGGCACACACGTGCATGTGCCCAGTGTCTTTCACACAATGCTGGGTCCAGGACTCAAGTTGCACGGTTGGCTTATGGGATCCAGCTGCCTCAATCACCAAGCCTTGACTATATTTATTAAAAAGGTGTGGAATAACATAATTTTAAAGGTAAAATCTTACTATAACTTAAAGACTCTGCTCTAGAAGTTCATTCTCAATCTCTTTTCTCACTAGGACAGCTAATCAGATGTAAACCGTAAACATACCAGTTTTCTGTGAAGACAGGTTTCAAGTCCTCTCATTTTTTATGTGTTTGGATAATTGGTTTTGGTTACTAGAGGGAGGAAGAGGAAGATAGACATATTTTCTTTGCAAAGAGTATCTAATCTGTTAAATCTTTTGCATTTCTCAAGCAACACTCAAAACAATTTAGGGAGAAAAGTTACATAGTCTATATTCCTATTTTAACACCATTGCTTCTGTTATTCAATGGTGCTTCTATTAATAGCTTATTAACAACCCATGCTAGAATCAAAATATAAAATTCAATGCTCTGCTTTTTAACTTCTTTCTTTTTCTATGCTGTTTTATAACTTATAATTATTTGAGGGAGCAAAATATTTCATGAATGTTTATTTATCTATTTGCCTATTGTTGAACAATCAGTTTGCTCTTTAAGTTTCATTTATAATTAACAGTACATTTGAATTCTCTACATTTGTATATATTTTTCTTTCTAATTATTGCCTTAGGATAAATTCCCAGGAATGAAGGAACTGTCCCAAATTGTATGAACATTTATAGTACACTTTGTGTTGCCAAATTGTTTCTAGAATGAATGTACCAATTTACACTTTCCTCTGTAATATCTGAACATAGCAATTTTCTCCGAAAGTTGGCATTAATTTTGCTTTATCATTTGTGCATTCCTGTGTATTGGATGCCTTCTTCTTCTTCTTTTTCATCACTATCCAAAAGAGGTGAGTAGATGAACTCAGAGAGCATGTAACTCTTAACTTCTTCAATGTGGAATGACTGGGGAATCTTGTTTTCGTTCAATCCATTCAATGAGATATTATACAGGAGGAAATAAGGATAAACTGAATGCTATATAGTGACATAAAACACACATTCTGGAATTAAATTCAAAGGAAGAGGGAGATGTAAAGGATTTGGCTTGTCCACTTATGTTTCCAAACCCTTGCATCCGAAAGACAACTGTGTATGCTCAGCCTGTGTTATGCCAAAAACTTTTCTTGCAACACAGTCTGTTTCTAAGGGTAATACACATCTATTTTTCCAAGAATACTGCTCCCTATCCAACCATTTTTAACTACCTACAGAGTTCAGAAAAATGGACTGAGTGTAAGGTCCTGTAACTTTTCTGAATAGTAAAAGGCCAATTAGGAACATTGCGAAACATCCTAGAACTATTGAACATCAATTCGCCTTTTTTTCCCAAATTATTGCAAATCAAATGCTTCCTAGAATGATTGACTTTAATACTTACGAATGGTATTAAACTCTTCTATATCTATTTACAGAAATGAACTCTGGAACTAGATTGATTGTATTCATAGCCCAGTTTTGCCACGTAGCTGTGAAATATTGTATGATACTTAACATGACTTTGAGTTTACTCATCAGTAAGATGGAAATGTAATAATAATTGTCTCAGATCAGTGGTAAAGATTAAACAAGTTATGATATAATTAATACCTGGGACCATATAGTAGAGCGATAAGTACATTCTCTATTTTGTTGGTGTTATGTGAGAAATTGGGCTTTCACTTCCTCTACTTGCATTCTCACTTTTCCACATAAATATAATACAGAAAATAAAGGTAACAACACCAGTACCTGATCTTAGCAAAAGCTTATTAGATAACACACACAGTACTGGGTGTCTTATCTGCATTGTCTCACTAATCTTCACAATGACCTTATGAAGTTTAATGCTCATTTTTAGATGAAGTGACAGGTACTTAGAGAAACTAAATAACTTTCCAAAGAGCAATAACTAGTAAGTAGCCTGACTTAAGAACAGTCTTTCCTATCAGAATATATGCATAAAAATAGAAAAAGTATATACAAACATTATCAGTAGCAGTCTCTAGATCATAAAATTAAGAGTAACATTTTACAATTTCCCTA
>NW_006160197.1:1201474-1211444 GCF_000334495.1 Tupaia belangeri chinensis | reverse complement strand
CGCTGTTTAATGTACAATGACATATTTTTGATAAGTTATTTATATCTCTCCCAAATAGTGAAGATAATAGCATGTCTACAGCACAATGAATAATAGTTACTGCTCATTCCTGTGAACTAAAAGGTAACCTATCTTTAAACCAGTCTCTTTTCTCTTTGCGCAATGTAGTTCCATTACAGCTTTCTAAAAATGAATACAGTGTTTTAGAACCTGAATTCTACCCTAATTTTTCTTGTTAAAAATGTGACATGCACAGATAGTTTTTAAAAATTTACATTAAAATCCAACATCAGTTGTAAGTTGACTTCAGAAGGGCTCTTTGCTCTTGCCCTTTATGTCCCTAAGGGAAATCCCCGCACGAGTTTGTGTGGTGATCAGCAACAGAGAAGAGAGGCCAAATGGAAGTAGAAACCAAGCCTAGTGACAGTCTCTGAGGAGGCAGGTTTGTTTCCCACCCAGTCACTTCTCAGAACTTCTGAGGAATGAGGAACAGGAACGAAAGGCAGTGTGTGACAGATCAGATCATGGTCAAGTAACATTTATTCTAGTGCCTGATAAATCCTAGATGCTTTTGCCAAAATCATCCCATTTCATCCTCCAAGACCATTGTGAAATAGGTATTATGAGCCCCACCTTACAGGTGGAGGCAATAAATCTCAGAGATCAAGTCATGTTTTGGAAATCATACAGATAATAACTAGTACACAGGGAATTGGAACCCCGGCCTCCAAATCTCCTTCTCTTTCTTCTATATAATGCCAATGCAGTCATCGGTCTCAATTCCCAGAAGTAAAGACAGGCAGTAATTTATTATAGGAAGCATTAGACATAGGAAATTATTTATAAATAAGAATACTACAATAAAAAAAGATGTGTAAATAAAGTATAGGTTTCTGTGCACGTGAGTTCTGCATTTCCTTTGCTTTTTAAATGTAAGAATGTATTCTGGGACCTGCAGGTGGCATTGTGGTTAAAGGCACTGGACTCCCACTTGGGCATCTGCTGTTCGAGTCCTGGACTTGGTGGCTTGCTTTCTCGTTTTCCCTCCCTTGCTCTGTCTCTCACTGATCAAATTCAATAATAATAATAATAATAAAGTTACATAAAATAATTCTTTGAAATAAATTTTTAAAAATACAAGAATATATTCTTAGACTACATGTTGTGCTCAGGATAGTGTTTGCTAAACCTGTGGCTTTTGCCATCAAGTACAAGTCCAAATTCACTGAGTGGCTCATGATAAATCTTATTTGTAAGAACAAATCACTGGACCCATATCATTATTGTAAATAGAAGTACAGCCCATCGCAGACTTGCTAATTATCCTGCCCTCTGAGGTTCTGGAAAGGTGATGATAACCAGTTCTGTGACCCATCTCTAAGCTTCTCATCATCTTTGACATTTCTGTCAATTTATTATTTTATGTATCTGTCAACATGGAGATTAAACAGAGGAAAGTGTGGACTTATATTGGTTTCAGGACCCAGTGAAGATAAGGACACTTAGACAATGGAATATGTTACTGAAATACATTATGAAGAATTTTTTTTTTTTCCATGGGGCAGAGCTGTCATTTGCCTGGAATGGTTTAGGACAGTTCTGCCTGGAGGCAGGACCATGGACTCATTAACCTCCTAGCCCCGCAACTCTGTCAATCTCAACTCTCACCACAATTGCAATCAGATACAGCTGCCTCTAGTTTCATTCGGGTTGGTTTAGTGTGACTGTGTGCTCCTGCAATATTCTGTACTGCAGGGGAAATAAGCACCTTCGATAGGCGTCTATGGCTGTGCACAAGGCAGTGTGCCTGGTGAATCTTTCCTTACCAAAAAGGCTCAACATAAGAAGTATTGATAGATGAGAACACTGGTATAGAAAAAAGTGCCATGTACCCAATATAGATGATCCTTATTATGATTCTCTTTGCATATAGATGAACGCACAGCTGCGGCACTCTCTGGAGGCCTAGGAGTCGGCTTAGTCCAAAGGAATGACTGTGCTATTTTTGCACTTTCCCTCACATTATTTCTCAAGGCTTGAGGGAATTTAAATGTGACTTACTTGGCAATGACAAGTCTCTGTCCCCTCAGTGCCTCCCGAATGAGATCATTTACACAAGTCACTGCACTGTGGCTCATAGAGAAATAGTACCACTTAAATGGAATCTAGATTTGAGAAGCGATAGGAGTCCCCCCCCCTTAAAAATGGCTACTTTAATAAATGTCACTATTAAATTTATGGTATTAGTATGATGATTCATTAAAATTTGTTTTCCGGAAGAGGCAAAGGTCTTAAAAGATTATTATTACAAAAGGTTTTGAGGTTCCAACAAATTAAGTGACGTGATAAACATGTGGTTTCACTAGAACTACTGTCGAACTCAGATCCCTGGTGTCCTGACCCAGAATCCTACCTCTCCACTCAGTCACTATCCTTTGCATTCCCAAATAAAACTGATCCTACCCAAAGCAATGAAATCTCTCCACAATTAAATGCTACTGAACTTATATAATGAAATAAGATTTTGGAATAAGCAAACATATTTATCAGTACTGTTAAATTAAACTATTTTGGCCCAAAACAGCCACTGTACTCTCACACTTTAACTCCTATGGATAAACTGAAATTGTACATTAGGCTGTTTTTCTTAGCTGGTTGCTAGGTTCCAGCCAATCACAGCAGCTAGAATCACAGGCATCCCACCTTTTAAACCATGTTAACGCAGACAAACTTCAGAATGTAACTAATGATTTCTCTTCCTCACTCGCTCACCTACATTTTTTCGTATGACACTTTCCTGTTCTACTGACATAAATGCCAAGTTGACCATGAGGCTGGCCGGAATTGCCCAAAAGTCCAGGGACAATTGCCCCATTTAAATTGTGTTAAGATTTATTTGCTCTATTGAAACTATTAAATTTGATAGTTTTTTTTTCTTTTGACAGTTTACATAATTCACATTGGTTATTTCTTATGATTCTTAAAAATTATTATTAATGAAACAATGAAATTTCTCTGTTCTATTTCAAAAAATCTATTAAAATAGAAACAAGTAGTAATCAAGCAAAGATTAAAATCCACAATGAGTACAAATTCAGAGAACGTGGCCAGAGTTATTTAACTCTATAGTAAAAAGAATAACAGCCTGAGGGACAGATGTGTTTTGCTTAGGAGTCCTTTACACAGTGGACACTTCATTAGTGCTTTAAAAGCAATTAAAGAACTCACATAAGAATTTCCAAGTTTATAAGCCACCTTCACAGCTCTATGGAAGAGTTCTGTGCTTTCTGATGTATTTGCATGTACTTATGGCCGAACATATTTAAATGAAAATGAAGACAACTTTGATCAAATAAATTTAACTATTTAAAAATTGTTTTTCTTGGGAACCAGCAGTTAGCGTAATGGCTATGTTGCTGGACTCCCACGTAGTCAACCGCAGTTCGCGTCCCGGACCCGATGGCTTAAAACTCACGCCAGGCGCGTGTGCGTGCGTGCCCAAGATCCCGAGAGGAGAATGGAGGAGAAGGGATTGGGCATGGCCATTCCCCCGGGGGGTGATTTCTCGCTTTCTGTCTCTCTGTCTCTCTCTGTCTGTCTGGCAAGCGCATGCACCCTATAGCAAAAACCTCTCCAAAAAAAAAAAATTGTTTTTCTTTATTCATGATGGACAGTGTGCCTGTGCAAGAGAGAGAGCATGAGCACCCTCCATAGGGTCTGGTCATGTCTAGTCTTGTCTCTTCCTCCAGTCTTCCAGTCTGTTGAATCCTGAGCACTCAGGTGTGTGCCTGGCATGTTTCAGGCTGACCAGGCCAGGGTAATTTGGGACCAGCAGATGGCGGAATGGTTATGTTGCTGGTCTCCCACATAGTCGATGATGGTTCAAGTTCTAGATGGAGCGGCTTAAAACTCATGTCAGGTGCCTGTGTGTGAATGCCCAAAATCCTGAGAGGATAATGGAGGAAAAGGGATTGTGGTGTGGCCATCTCCCCAGGAGGTGATTTATCACTTTCTCTCTGTCTGCCTCTCTGGCAAGTACATTTGCCCTATAGCAAAAATCTCTCCATAAGAAAGGTAATTTACTGTCTCACTTATGCATTCTGTCTATAAATATTTATTACATGCCTGATATGATAGGCAGTAGAAAAATAGAGTCTAAAGTCAAAATGCATTTTTTTTTTGTTTGTTTGTTTGTTTTTTGAGAGTTTTTTGCTATGGGGCGCGTGCGCTCACCAGACTGACAGAAAGAGATAGAAAGCAAGAAATCACCCCCTGGAGGGGATGGCCACGCAGCAATCCCTTCTCCTCCATTCTCCTCTTGGGGTCTTGGGCACACACACACACACACACACACACACACACACGCTCCCAGTGTGAATTTAAGCCACCGGGTCTGGGACTCAAACCACGGTCGACTACATGGGAGACCAGCAACATAGCCATTACGCCAACTGCTGATCCCCAAAATGCTTTGGTTTATGTTCTTGTTTTCTACTTATTAGATATGTGATCTTGGGCAATTTGTTTCTAAGTGTCTTAATTTGTTAGGTGGGGGTAATAATAATAGTCATTGTTATTATATGTTAAACAATGAACATTAATAAAGCATTTAGAAGAGCATATGGTAACGGTAAAAGCTACTGTTGTTATAATGTATTATCAACTAGGTATGGAGGATAAACAAAATAGACATGGTCTCTACCCTCATGGAAAATAAAGGTTGCTAGGAAAATTGTCACTAAATAAACTGGATAAATAACTTTTAAACTACAATTATGTTAAGTGCTGAGGGAAGGTGTACTACACATAATTTAACACAGATCCAACATCTCTTTCAATGTTCATAATGTGATTTCCTCCTGGTGTGGCAACCCAGGGAAGCCAGCCACACTGCTCATTGCTATTTCCCATCCTGACTGAGTCTCAAATCGATGATATTTCTATGGTAAATCATAATTTCCCAAGAAAATAATAGTAACATTTTGTATCAAGAACATTGTGTTGGCAGACATCTTTTGAATAATTTATTTTTAAAAATGTTTCTTCTCATTTCTTTAAGATCACTTAGTGGTTCAAGAAAGCAAGTGTAATTTTGTTTTGCTACATTCCTTAAGCACAGATCTCTGCTCCAGGGACCTTTGTGCCTATGAAGACAATTACTTCTGGGAAGAAATGAAAAGACCAACTGCTAGTGTTTGTTGAAGATGAGCTCAGTTGTTCCTCACATTATGCAACAGATGGCATTGACAGACTGGTGGTTAAGAAGGAGGAAACCTACATCCTCGTTTCCCCAACCACTGTTGTCTCAATCCACAACATCATAATACATGCTCTTTTCTTTTCTCCTTCTAATCCCACTTCTCAGCCTTGCAGAAATGAGCTGATTTGAAGAACCTGTAAAAATATTAGCCAGATAGCCCTAAACATAGTTAGCATTTTGGCCCCAACTAAGATATCAAAGATACTTGAGGCAGAGATTTTTAAATTCTTCTTTAAATAAATGGAAGCTTATTCCACAGACAGCTCATTTAGACAAGAATTTTAAAAAGAAAACTGTCAACGGATCTTTAAGAAGTTAAGCTTATTCTTCTGATTTTTTTTTCCCGTTAAAAAATGAAAATGATTTTAGAAGTCCCCAAATAATCAAAACTGGACAAAGAATAAGTCAAAATCTCTGGGTTACTAAAAATGAGTTACTTTATGTTCCATACTTGTATTAAATGTCTTATCTTATTTTTAGATAAGACTTTTGATGTCTCTTCTAAGATATAGGGGTAATTAAAATATTTTATTGCCTTTTTTTCTTTGTTATTATAACTTCAATATTCTTTATGATAGGTGAATAGGATATGCGGGACTCCCCCTTTAAGTTAGAAGACACAGATAACATAAACTCTGGCCACTAGCCACCTGCCACGAGGCAAGGTGCAGTCCAGGACTGCCATGGTTATACAGTAAGGTGTAAAAGTAGTTCTACCGTGTGGTGCTTGAGTGCACTAAAAATAGGCAACCCTGAACTATACTGCAGTTGAAGGACAAGATAAAAATAGGGAATAAACTTGAAAAATAATTGTATAAATAGAGTACTAGGATTAACAACTCAACCCAAAGAACTGAATTCACTAATAAGATTTGTTATTTTTATTGAATGTAAATAATTAGGATACTACTTAGATATTTAAGATAAATATTATAGAAGTGTATTCTGAAGGGAAGAATGACTGACATTCAAGCAGTGACAATTTACACTATAATGTGGAATAGAGGTTCTTCAACCTTTGTAGTGGGGAAGTCTATTTATATTTTTAAATAGTATTTCTTCCATTAGACACACACACAATTAAGTGAGTAATAGCTATCATCTATGAAACATATAATTGATATTGCAGATACAGATAAAACCTAACTGTGATTTGGAGTGTCACAGTTTTGGTCTATTCTATTCACAGAAACCAGTAAGAATTGGGAAAAACCCAAAAAATGTAGCAATTCTGTATTGCTTAGCATAAATTTAGCCACTATAGAGACAGCATCAAAAGGTTTAACATTCTTCATATATCTTTAAATAGACTTTATTTAAAATGCTGATTTCAAAAATCCTGAGATGGAATTCCATCCCAAATTATAAATACTTGGCCTCTTATTTCAGTCCTCTGCATTTTTGCCTTCAGCCAAAAATGCTATCAATTCTTACCTCAGCTTCTCTTTTTCCTTCTCCTGCAACACCACTGCCATGACTCTAGGGCCACCTTGTCAGTTCATACTGGGATTTTGGCAAGGATCTGTAACTTCTGAATTTCTGTTTTTGTTACTTCTGGCAGGTTAATTTCAAGTTATCATTATGTCACTTTTCAGCTCAAAAATTTCAGAGTCTCACTTTGAGAATAAATTTCTTACTCAATCTATAAATTTAGACTTGCTCGGTAAGTCTTTTCATTTTTTATAGTAATACATTATGCATTTGTTATAATTTATTTAGCTAATTTGTTAACATTCATAAATCAATGAACCAATTAGTAACACAAAATAATAAAAAATCAGCCTATTGCTTATCTCTGTATTCCTTGCCTGTTCTCACCCAAGCCCCCTTCTTCCCTCTGAGAGACAGCACTCTCTTAAGTTGGATGTTGATCATTCCTCACTTTTTAAATTTTAGCACATATATGGACATACAAATAATAGATGTTTTAATTTTATTAAAATGTTATTGTACTACATTTTGTCTTCTATGTCTTGCTTCAAATTTTTTTTACTTAGCCTTAGGTTACTAAAACTCATCTGTTTTGCTGCTTATGACTATAGTTGATTAAGTTTCACTTTGTATATCATTATGTTGGGCAAATATGCTGTTATATTCAAATATCCATTTACTTATTAATTGACATTTGGGTTGCTTCTTTCCTGTATTTATTTATTTATTTATTTTTAAAAATTTGTTACAGAGTACAATGTGCTTGCCAGAGAGAGACAGGGGTGGGGGAGGAGTAAGAAATCACCCCTTAACATGGCCGCACTGCAATCCCTTCTCTTTCATTCTCCTATCAGGATTTGGGGCACATATGCACATGTACCTGATGTTTTTTCAGGTCTCTGGGTTTAAGACTCAAACCACAGAGTTGGCCATATGGGATCCAGCTGTCTTAATATTCATGCCATTGACTGGCCCACTTTCCTCTATTTTTAATTTTTCCTTATTACCAAAGTGTCCAAAGTATACTACAAACATTCTTGAATATATGTCTTCTGGAAAACTTGGCTACTTTGGTTTCTCTTGGGTATACGCCTAAGAGTAAAACTGCTGAGTTTTAGATTGTACCAACCAGAGCCTTGGCAATGACAAGATTAAATTGTGTAAGTATGGGAACTTTAATAAAGGAACAATTACAGGACAGTGAAGCATGCTGGGACAAGCATGGGCAGGGAGCATTAACCATTCCCAGCCTTGACAAGGCAAGGGGAGGGAACAAGAGAAGAATCTAAATCCTCTCCTGTAGCTGTAGGAAAGGATTACCTAACAGAGTTCTATCACTCAGGACTCAGCTAACAGCATGGCAAAGACCAAGCAGATTTCACCAAGAACCCCAGCTTAACTCTCTACCCTTCTCTCCATTGTCTTGCCAGGATCTCTAGAAGCCAGAATGCAAGGGAATCTATTGATGAATCTATAAAGATCAGTTTCCAAAAAAAAAAAAAAAAAACAGAATGCAGGGTAGAGAAAGCTGAGGTCTAGTTTTAAAGAGGCAATATATATACAGAAAGGTTAAATATTATAGAATCCCATCTTGTTTTGAAGTGTACCTATTGATACTTCCACCAGGTGAGTATGAAGGATTAGATTATTCCATATCCTCTCCCATCCTTAAAATTACTAGATTTCTGAATGTTTCAGTAGGCTTGAATGGTATCTCCTGTGGTCTTGATTTTCATTCCCTCAATTAGCTGGTAAAGTTGATCTAGTCTTCATATTTACTAGCCAGACACGTTGATTCTTCTGTAAAATTTCTAATCCTGTATTGTGAAACTAAACTTCATTCTCAAATTTATATAGAAGAACAGAGCCAAGAATAGCCTAGACATTTTTGAAGAAGGAAAAGTGACTTCCCTTCAAGATATAAAGCCTCATTACAAAGCTGTAGTAAAGACTGTGTTGTACTGGTGTAGTGAATGAAAAGATGAAATAGAAAAGAACCCCAAACAGACATATGAATTTAGAGATTATCAAAAATGATGGAGAAGCAGCCCAAAGTCTAGACGTTAAAGACAGGCAGATGCTGGATGGTTAATCATGGTTTGAATTCTGGTCCCTGTGGCTTGAAAAACAGTCCGGGTGCATATGCATGCATGCCCAGAATTCCAACAGGATGGGATATGGAGAAGGAATTGTGGTATGACCATTCTCCAGTGGGGAAGTTTTTCCCTCTCTCTCTGTATCTCCATCTTTGTCTGGTGAGTGCATGCACTTTCTGGCAACTGAAAAAAATTATGGAAATCATGTATTGCCTTACTGAGGGGAGGAATGATTATTTAACCATTAGAGCTGATTATACTGAGAGTGAGAGGTAGGGAATCAGGGGTGGGAGAGGAGAGGGAGCAAAATATAAGAAACAAGAAATGGAAAATTATTTGTTGACAATAACATATGGTAATATCCTTTATTTAGCCAATATAAAGTACATTCTGGATGAAAAATCTCATTTTGTGTACTGTAATGATGTACAGTGAATGAATGTAAATAAATAAATTAAAAATACTATTCATATAGGAGGCAAAAGGGAACAGGCATTACTATCTCACACCATGTAAAAATTCATTTCAGGGGACCAGCACTTAGCATAATGGCTATGTCGCTGAACTTCCATATAGTCAACTGTGGTTCGAGTCCCAGACCCAGTGGTTTTAACTCACACCGGGCACGTGTGCATGCATGCCCAAGATCCCAAGAGAAGAATGGAGGAGGAGAAGGGACTGCAGTGTGGCCATCCCCCTTGGGGGAGTGATTTCTCACTTTCTGTCTCTCTGTCTCTCTCTGTCTTTCTGGTTAGTACATGTGCCCTATAGCAAAACCTCTCAAAAAATTAACTTCAGATGGATTCAGGCATTAAATTTAAGAAAGAAAATCTTAAAACTTTCAAAATAAAATATCAAAGAATACCTCTTTCTGACTTCAGGATGGGAAAGGATTTCTTAAAGATGATACAAACTCTAACTTCTAAGATATTAATACATTTAGCCTGGTTCTGTGGCTTGTGGTGGCAGCTGGGTCCCAAATGGTCAACTGCACGGTTGACTGAGAAACATGTGAGGGACCCATCCTTGTGTCCCCCAAATCCTTAAAGAGGAGAGATGGAGAAGAAATTGTCACCTGACTATTCCCCATGGCGGGGGGGTGCTTTCGTCTCTCCGTCTTTTTTTTTTTTTTTTTTTTTTTTTTTTTTTTTTTTTTTTTTTTTTTTTTTTTTTGAGAGGTTTT
>NW_006160197.1:1180471-1200912 GCF_000334495.1 Tupaia belangeri chinensis | reverse complement strand
TGTTTTTTTTTTTTTTTTGTTTCTTTTCTGTCTCTCTGGTGAGTGCATGTGTCTTGAATCTGTGCACAGATTCAATTAATTTAATAAGAATTTTCATTAAAAGGCAATTTAAAGAATAGGAAATAAGCTAGAAACATTAAGAAGATATATCTGCAACTCATGTACCTAATAATGAGCTAGCATCAAGACTACATAAAGATCTTCTAAAAATAAAAAAAGTAGTCTTCTTTGACTACATTTTATGAACCACCACTAGTCTCTAATTCTTGAAGGACTAGAATTGTGTCTTAGTTCCCTTTGTTCCCTCATCACCCAGCACTGTGGCTGGTGTAAAGAAATTGGTCAGTACATGTTCATTAAATCAGGAACGAACTTGCCACTGCAGAACAATGTGCACTCTGTTAACAAAACTCACCATATGCATAATTCCTTCAGAGTCTTCACTCACACTTTCAACTGCAAACATCTTTCCTCCTCACCCTACCAATCCCTGTACATCAATCCTGGGAAATCCAGATTACTACTCCCCTTTATATAACATCTTCATAGCCTCTAACATTTGCCAGAGGTTATTGTGAGACATCTCATACACTATTGAATTATGTTCATTCATATTTCTACATTTGTGCCTCTTCTGATTTTGATTCTAAATTCCTCAAGGGCAGTCATATTCCTCTAAAGTTCCTCATAAAACTCTATGAGGTGTTCCATTAATGTTTATTTGGGATGGGGCCCAATGCCTAATATGAATTATCAGTCATCTGTTGTTTCAAAATGGTAGAATAATTGATCTAGAGAAATAGGTTACTTTGTTATTTTTTTTTTCCAGATTTGGACATTTTAAATTGGGTTATAAAGCTTAGGTATGTGATCTATAAAAGATACTCACTGCAAGGGGAAATGATCAAAACTTGATAAAGTGCATGCTTATGTCTAGAATAAGCAGTGCTGTGTAGTGATGAAAAAACAGAGCCATTGGTATCAAATGCGAGTCTTCAACCCCAGCACACTATAGGTAGGTTTAGCAGTTCTGAGCCTCATGTGTAAAGAAGGATGAAAAAAACATACCTAAAAGTTGCCTAGTGGAGTGAGTGATGCCTGGGTAGTACTTAACACATTCTACTTTCCTTACTGCTCTATGCTCTCTTAAATACTGTGTTCAGTCAGCTGTTGGAATATTTTTTAGTTAACAAGGAATCAAAACACGCTTTAGGGGAACCAGCAGTTAGCGTAATGCCTATGTCGCTGGACTCCAATGTAGTCAATCGTGATTCGCATCCTGGACCCGGTGGCTTAAAACTCACGCCAGGCGCGTGTATGTGCATGCCCAAGAGCCCGAGAGGAGAATGGAGGAGAAGGGATTGTGGCGTGGCCATCCCCCTGGGGGGTGATTTCTCGCTTTCTGTCTCTATGTCTCTCTCTGTCTGTCTGGCAAGCGCACGTGCCCTATAGCGAAAATCTCTCAAAAAAAAATTAAATAAATAAGTAAAATTAAAAAAAAAAAAACCACTCTTCAGGAAAAAGTGCTAACAGTAAGCTGCTTTTGCCAAAATGATACTTGCTTCACATCATCTACTCCCACATTCTTTTTTCTTTTTTAAGTTTATTTCCTGAGCAAGAAAGTGTTACCCTTGACAGATTCTTTACATCAAGCTCCTCTCCCAAGTCCTGAAGCCATACGGAATCGCAGGAGTACCCAGTATGACCAAGTAGACCAGGACACAAACCCATACGGGTTTCAACGTCATTCAGCAGTGGCCCTACTTTCTGCCTCACATCCTTAATTGGTGGGACGAGAACAAATGGTCACAAATTAAATCTCTCTACAAACATGTGTACGGTATAACTAGTTGCTCTAATAGGAGTGTCTCAAAGATACACTTATTGACTTAATTATACTTTCAAAAACAGAGAACAGCTAAAAATTCTGTAATTACAACCCACATCCCCATCACCTAGGTTTAATGGTTGTTATGATCATGCTAACACTGAAGTCAATGAGAGCATTAGCAGAATTTAAGTGTATTCAGTTCTTAGGCCTTATGTATGTCTATAAAGCACCAACAGAAGTCATCCACAAGGGTTTCTTCATGGTGAACCTTTCCCTATTCATTGATGGTAAACTATCTCTGAGGTAAACTGTTGAAGATTACAGAGGATGGGCCTCTGATTCTTTCCCATAATACCACCTCTTGGTTTCCTAGGTGGCCTTGGGCTTCCTCTCTTCTGCTTTATCTCACACGACAGATGCTTCTTCTCGATTCTTTTTATACCCTCCAGACTGTCAATGAAATACTAAGATTGCTAAACTTAGCAAAGAAAAATACAGAATGTCTAGTTGAATTTGAATTTAAGACAATTTTTAAAACTATAAGGATATCCAAATATTGCATGGTACATGTTTACATCAAAAAAATTCAGTTCTACCTGAAATTCAATTTTTTTTTTAAGAAATTTTTGTTATAGGGCATGTGCACTTGCTGGAAAAACAGAGAGACAGAAGGCAAGAAATCACTCCCCCCCTGCTCCACAATCCTTTCTCCTCTTGAGATTTTGGGCATGCACTTACATGTGCCCAGTATGAGTTTCAAGCTGCTGGGTCCAGGGCTTGAATCATGGTCAACTACATGGGAGTCTAGCATTGTAACCATTACACTGTCTGTTGGTCCCCTGAAATTCAAATTTAACTAAGCAATTCTGACAACCCTATGAAACAGACAAACCCAACGAGCTTCTGACAAGCTGTAGATTATTTTGGAGGTGTTAGGGGTAGGGGGTGCTATCTGACCTACTTTGGCTAGGCTTGCTCATGTCTGGGGGTCTGACTATGGAATGATCTAGGCTGGCCTCAGTTGGGAGCATTGTTCCATGCACCTCTCATTCTTTTCTTAGTACTATTTAGCTAACCCAAAGCATTTTTCATTGCAACATTTCAAGCACAGTAAAAGCCAGCAGAAACATTCAGGCTTTCAAGGCTTGGTGTCAGAATTGGCATGGTGTCATTTTGCCCTCATTCTACAGGTGGGTAAATGGCTCCTTTTCTTTAGGGAGAGGAACTACAAAGTACGTTAAAAGGTGAGACTGCATGAAAGGTTAAGAGTTGTTTTCATCATTATACTCTACCACAGAGGTCAGTAGGAAAGAAGTTACTTGTTCCGAAAACTATAAATTTATTTGCAATGGTAGCATTTTTTCTTCTCCAAGAAAAGTAACTTCCAAAGTAATTTCCCCAATATATGAAGCAGAAATGCTCACACTTCTATATAAGTTACCAGAACGTTCCATAATTTTTAAAATACCTATTAGAAAAATTCTGTTGAGTGTATTGTGGCTTTTTTGGTTTTTGCCATAAACAAAATACATGTATACAAAAAGCCTGATGTATCAAGGATAAAAATTTGCAGAAAAAGTTGTAGCATACTATTCTGGTGTCCCTTGAAATTCAACATCACTTTCTTCACCATTGTTTGCTAAGCTTAGTCATTGGAAAGAGTCTAGAAATTAATGTGGGATTCTGAGACTTATCTGGTATGGGACCTTTTTAAAATAGCAATATCAAGAACTATTTTCTTTCAAATGTGGATCAGAGAGTAACAATCTTGTATACTCTCAAAAGCATCAAATATTTATGAGTCATTTTTACATTAAAAATATGATCTCAGAAACCACTCTGACCATGGAAATTCTCATTGTGACATCCAACTGGAAATTCTTTTTCCAAGTCATTTAACAAAATCAGAAGATAGCAGCAGCTGGACAGTGGCTCAGCAGTAAACAACGTGGACCTGTGAGTCTGACCCACATGGAGAGATTGTGGGTTCATGTTGGGAGACCTCCCCGAGTATTCCAGGCATGTCTACGCCCTGCTCTCTAGCTGGCAAAGCTAGGTGGACCACAATAGCAGGAGCCTGTTGGGGGGTGCTGTCTCTGTCCCTCTTGCTCATGAAAAGAATAAACTTTTAATTAAAAAAAAACATAGGTAATAAAAATAGTGAGCTGGATTCTTAGCTCTTTTGTACTTATTTTCTCTACCAGTAGTAGGTAGAAATTGATCTGGCACCCTTTTGGTTCTCTGAGTAGTGCTATGGGAGTTGGCAAGAATACGTACCTTAAAAAATGGTGGCATAAAGGGAACCAAGAATAAAGTGGTTGATTTATTTCTAAAAAAAGATTGCCATGATGTTTAAGCACTTGCTATTCTCAATATAAAAAATATTGGGGGCACACTAGTCACCAGGACACAAGGAACCAAAATTCCATCTAATGACCTTAAGAGTCATGTGTTCAAAATGAGCTTTGGTGATCTGCAGAATGATGAAATCACATTTAGGAAATTCAAACTAATTACTGAGGATGTTCAGGGCAAAAACTGCCTAACTTTCTTGGCATGGATCTTACTTATGACAAAATGTATTCCATGATCAAAAAATGGCAGACCGTGATTAAAGCTCATATTGGTGTCAAGACTACTGATGGTTATTTGCTTTGTCTCTTTTGTTTTGGGTTACTAAAAAAATACAACAATTAGATATGGAAGACTGCTTTTGCCCAGCATCAGCAGGTCTGTGAAATCCAGAAGAAGATGATGGAAGTCATGAGCCAAGAATGCACCAAAGTTGGATGATGATGGATATGAACCACCAGTCCAAGAATCTGTTTAAAGTTCAGACTTTTAATAGTGACAAATAGAATATCCTATGTGTGACAAAAACAAAAAAGAAGAAGGAGAAGGAGAAGGAGAGGAAATTGATCTGGTATTAGACAAAAAATTGTATCAATTGGGACTCTTCCAGTTTTGAGCATAAGCAATTTTAGGTCTAAGGACAAGACTGGTCTCATTTCATCAATTTAAATCAGGCATCTGTGTGGGTGTTGTTGCCTGTGCCTGTTGACCGAAGCAGATCTAGTAGAAGCGACATGAGAGGAAGGGTCATCCCTCAGAAGAATAGAAGTAGTTTAAGTAAGTAATACCTGCTCATTTGTATAGTATTAAAAATAGGTAACTTTAGAAAATGAACTCTGGGCCCAGCTCAACAGTGTAATGGCAACAAGCTGAGAGGAGAGGGAGAGGGAGAGAAAGAGAGAGAGAGAAAATAGAAGAGGAGAGGAGAGGAGAGAAAACAGAAGAGGAGAAGGAAGGAAGGAAAGAAAGAAAAACAATGTGCGCCACTTTTAAAATTCATGTAATCCTTACAACCACCCCCAAGTAGGTCTATTATCAGTGTTCTACAGGACAAAATGGAGCATGGAGAAGAAATTCACCCAGCGCCCCATGACTCCTAAGTAGCGGACCTACGAACCCAAGTGCCTTGACTCCAATCAACATTGTGTGTATTCCACAGCAAGAAACAAGCAATAGAACATTTAGTTGACACGTGACAGATCTGTACTGCAAAAGGCAAAGCTCTTCCAAAACACCGTTGGAGTAAAAGTTACTAAATAGTATTAGAGTGTGACTCTTTTCATGTAAAGAAAGCAAAATAAAATGAAATAAAAAAGCAAGAACCTAACAGCCCCAAACAAACCTGTAGATACATGATGGATATGAATACATTTATATAGGAATCCATATCAAAATGATAACAATGGAGAAGGAAGTGGGATGCTAAGAACAAGAGAGGGTATTTCAATCCGTATAATTTCTGTGAAATCAGTTAGGGAGCCCTGACAAATGGTAGATCTTACTGCTACTTGTTTGTTCACTGGCTGATAGAAACGTGTTCTTTGGGCAAGATGACACAAATAGGCTGGTTAATAAACCACACTGTTACAAAAGCACCGCAAATACATAACTTAGCTTTATTAAACAGGAAAAAAAAAATTAACGCATTTTCCAAAGAGGCAGGTATCACAGTAGTTTTAGTGAAAACCAACTTAACATCAGCTTGTTGGAACAAAGCGTTTAGAATAAGGGAGCAATACAGTATTTAAAGCAGAGAAAGAACACCAACAAGCTCTAGATCCCAAAATAGATATAAGCCAGCAAAGTAGGCACTGCTTTGCTTAGAAGTTTTAGCTTGAATGTAAATATATATTATTATTTAGAATATTAGCATCTGAACTGCATAATGACTATGTTATCATTTAACTTTAATTAAAACCAGGATTTCTGGACTTTTCAAATAGTCTTTAATGTCTTCCAATATGGACATAAACTAACACCTATTCCTCTCTACATATCAGATGTGAGATTACTCACAAATATCAACATTTTCACAGGAAGATTTTTAAGGCTTCTGGCACATAAAACCCATATCTGTGTAATGATAATGACATAATAATATACAAAAAATATTTCAATTCCCCTTGTGCAATTTAAAACCTAAAGATTAAAAAAACCATGTGTTCCATGTTAATAAAATATTAACATACTAGGAGAGTTCCATAAATTTGACAGTGATTTGTAATTACATAAAGAATGCAAAAATAAATCTTACTGATTCATCATCAAAAATAATTGTTGAACTGAATATACTTGACATCACTAGCTTTCTAGCTTATTCTCTCAGCACGAAATAGACTTTTAACTTATAAATGTTTCCAATTAAACTGTAATATTGAGGCAACAAATAGATCTATGTTTACCTAGCTGTTCATGACACAAAATAAGTCTATAAATTTTTATACTTTTGTCTAAGTCACCATTGTAGAGAATGTATCCAGAAATAGGTGAAGTTAATAAAGGATTATTTTCCATTTGAAAAAAAAAAAGAAGTAATTTTTACCTTTTTTTAAAAATTCTGAGGCAGCATATTCAGCTTTTAAGGCAGAAAAAGACACCCCCCCAAAATTATATTAAATTATACATTCTGATATTTATTTTGGCATTAAATGCCGTAACACAACTTCTTATACTTTAATAGACAATATATTAGTGTACATCTGAATATACATTCTCCGTTAGTATGCAGTGGGTCTGTGAAGTGGAAGTGGTGACGTGCAGTATGGCAGGACATTTAATGGCCATCCTGGACATCAGAGGACACGGGCTGGCTGAGTCTTGACCTTCCGTTCACAGATATTGTATTTGAAGGAACAGTGACCTAAGAGAAAGAAATACACTTTGCACCCATCAATTTACAATAGGACAGCTGTCTAATCAATTTTCAGCAATAATGGCATTTTAGCTTCTTGACTGTAAATACTAACATTTTGTATTTATCTAGTCAATAAATTACAAATTATCAAGAATAAATGTTCACTCTGGCACGACATTAAAAATGAGAAGGTTGTTATTCCCACAACAAACAAGTTAAATGATCCATTAACACATCTTAGTCTTTACAAAATTACCAAATCAACAGGAAGGACAGGAGCACAGACAGACTGCAGGCCAAGCTGTTCAAGAGCCGTTTTAGCCAGATTCACTCTGGTTCCCCACAAGTGTCTTTGGGGAAGGTAGAAAAACAAAGTGGA
Source organism: Tupaia belangeri chinensis (assembly GCF_000334495.1). Lineage (NCBI taxonomy): Eukaryota > Metazoa > Chordata > Mammalia > Scandentia > Tupaiidae > Tupaia > Tupaia belangeri. Next base: position 1,193,496 of record NW_006160197.1, on the reverse strand, counting down.
TTTCACAAAGCAATGCATTTTGTAATCTTTGTATTGATGGTAGGTGTTAACTTAAGATGCTCTCCCAGTGGCTCCTCATTTAAAACAAAAACAAACAAGCGAACAAACAAAAATGCCTTCGGTTTTTAAAATACTTGCACATGGAAGGCTAAAAGAAAGTCAAATCAAATCTGTGACTGTTATGCCAAAACAATTCCAGACCAAAAAAGAGAATTGCTTGTTTTTCAGTAACTAAAAGTTTCAAAAATTTATGACAACGTCTTCCGTCTGCTGTAAGTGAATAAAAACACCAAAACATAAATGTGCTAAATAGCACAAAATCCCAGCTTTAAAAGAATGTAAAGAAAAATCATCTGCATCCTAAATACTAAATACTTACAATATTTTGAAATATTAAAATATAATAAAGATATCTTAAGAACAGTTTATCTTTATATCATAATTTGACCAAGTTAGATCCCTACGCTATCATCTTCTTACGCAAGGAGAGCTGAGGTATAAAAAGCCACAGATCCTGCTTTTCAACAAAGTGAGTTATTGAATATTAAAAGTGAAGTTGGAAAAATTTCATTTGGATTTTTTTATGTCCTTCATTTGTTGCCTTTTACTAAGTGAAGATCAGTCCTATAATCTAAGATATGCACTCTAAGAACCCACAAACTGATAATGGATAGAGAAGATGTAGTATATGTAGGTAATGGAACATTATTCAGCCATAAAAAGAGGAATGAAATCCATGGAGAAAATAATGCTAAATGAAATAAGCTAGGCTCTGAAAGACAAACAGTCTAGGTTCACACTCATTACCAGAAGCTAAAAGATCCAGCTGCATAGAAGTGGACAGGGAAATGATGGGTACTGGAGGTGGGGAAGGGGAGGGTGGTGGAGGAAACTGGGGAACTTGTTAAACAGATGCAAGACTATAAATAGGTAAGTGGAATGACTCAAAGAGTAGCAGTACAGCACAGTAAAGTAACTATAGTTGATGATAATCTACTAAATACTTCAAAATAGCTGGAAGAAAAGACTTTATATGTTCCCAACACAAAGTCATGCCATATAGTTGAGATGATGGACTTCTTTATTGTTCATTACACATTATATACACATATTTAAAAACCCCACTGTACCACATAAATACATAAGTAATAAAACTTATTTAAAAAATGGTTTTCCTACACACACACACACACACACAAACACTGGAAAATAATACTTAGGATTCCAAATGTCCACAAGTACAAAATACCCATTGTAGCTCCGTATATCTTATCCAGTTAAATGTCCACCAACAAGGAACGAATAAGCTATGTGACATTCATATAGTCAAATACAATGTAGTATTAGAATAGGATAGCAGAGACACAGATGTAATAAGATAGAAAACATACAAGAGGTATATGCTTATGAGTGATTTGCAGTTTGTAGTTTATACCCTACAACAGCAGCCTTGAAGGTTACACAGAGCTCTATGAAGAGTGGTTTGTTTTAGAGAAAAGTGGAATTTGCTTTGATATTTAGAAATATGTTTACTAAACATTTAAACATGACAAAATATTGAAACCAGTAGATGGCATAATGGCTATGTTGCTGAACTCTCATGTAGTTAATTACGGTTCGAGTCCTGGACCCAGTGGCTTAAATTCGCACCAGGCACATGTGCAGATCTTGAGAAGAGAATGGAGGAGAGGAGATTGTGGCATGGCCACCCCCCCTGGGAGGGGTGATTTCTCACTTTCTGTCTCTCTGTTTCTCTCTTTCTGGCAAGCACAAACGCTCTATAACAGAAACCTCTCCAAAAGCAAAAACAAAAACAAAAGATAAAATATTAGAATACTACTCTATAATTCTGAGGAAAGAAAACTTGTCTACTTTAATGTCACTTTATAACAATGTTTATTTTAGTATCTGCCACAGTGTAGTGCTCAATGAATATTTCTTGAATGGCTTGAGGTGACCTTTTTTCCTTTTAAATAATTATTTTATTTATTTATCTATTTTTTAATTTGACCAGAATGGGACAGAGACAGACAGAGGGAAGGAGAGAAACAGAGTTACCAGGTTTGGGACTCAAACCACGGTTGGCCACATGGGAGTCCAGTGCCCTTAACCACCACGCCATCTGCTTGTCCTGAGGTGACATTTTACAAACATTTATTAAGTAAAATATTGCTTCACTTTAAAAAACAATTAATGTATTACACTTGTAATAAAGTTACTTGTTTTTTTGGAGAGGTTTTTGCTATAAGGCGAGTGCACTAGCCAAAAAAGACAGAAATAGACAGAGAGACCAAAAGTGAGAAAACACAGTCCCCCCCCCCCCAAGGAGGACCCACCACAATTCCTTCTCCATTCTCCTCTCCGGATCTTGGGCATGCATGTATGCACATGCACCCGGCATGCGTTTAAGCCACTGAGTCCGAGACTCAAACCACAGTTGACTACATGGGAGTCCAGCAATATAGCCATTATGCCATCTGCTGGTTCCAGTAGTAAAGATACTTTTAAAAACATCTAGGGGACCAGCAGATGGCATAGTAGTTACATCACTGGACTCCCACATAGCTGACCACAGTTCAAGGCCCTGGAACTGGTGGCTTGAAAATTATGCTGGGCACATGTGCATGCATGCCCAAGGTCCTAGGAGGAGAATGTGGGGAAGGGATTATAGCATGGTCATATCCCTTGGTGGTGGTGGTGGTGGGGGGGTGTGATTTCTTTCTTTCCCTCTCACTGTCTTGCTCTCTTTTGGCCAAGTGCATGTGCCCTTTGGCAAAAACCTCTTAAAAAAAAACTCTAAGAATGTATATATGTGAATATCTCTTAAATTACAATCTAACCTTCAAGTTAAAGGAATTTTCAAGAATAGTCACATAACTTTCTTTTTTTCCATAAGGAACTCTAAAAGCATGACATTTTCTATCAACTTTAAAAACATAGGAGGGACCAGCAGTTAGTGTAATGGCTATGTCGCTGGACTCCCACGTAGTTGACCGCGGTTCGAGTGCCGGACCCGGTGGCTTAAACTCACGCCAGGTGCATGTGCGTGCATGCCCAAGATCCCGAGAGGAGAATGGAGGAGAAGGGATTGTGGCATGGCCATCCCCTCTGGGGGGTGATTTCTCGCTTTCTGTCTCTATGTCTCTCTCTGTCTGTCTGGCGAGCGCACGTGCCCTATAGCAAAAACCTCTCCAAAAAACAAAACAAACAAACAAAAAAAAAACATAGGAAAGGAGCTTACAACCTGAAACCTTGTGGTTGTTCAAATTCAAACCAAGGGAATATGAATAAAAAGCAGTCGTCCAATGAAATAAACAGAAAAATCCACAAGATTCTGGGTGATTCACTGAGTTTTTTCCTTGCTCTAGCCTTCTACCTAGACAAAGATAAATGTTACATTCTGAGGAAATACTTAACATCAAGTGTCAGTTATCATTCACCAGTTTATTCTCAGTCTACCTTACAAACCTATATTCTCTTTGTAATAGTGTAATGCCTGATTTCTCGTAACTTAGATACCATCAAGTACTGAAAGCAGCCAAAGAAGCTCTGTGTCAGCAGGGACCAAAAATAATGGACTTAATTTGCTGGTTTTTCTGTAAATGATTTGCTAATTTACACATGTAAACATTAGTATTACATAACTTGTAAAATATTGAATTGTATTTAGTAATGCTTTGTAATAAAGACAAGACTAATTTGGGGGCTGGTAGGTGGTGTGGTGGTTAAGGGCGGTAGATTCCCACATGGCTGAGCATGGTTTGAGTCCTGGACCTGGTGGCTTGCTTTCTTACTTTCTCTCTCTCTCTCTCTTTTTCTCTCTTCCTCTCTGGCCAAATTAAAATAATTAAAGTTAAATACAATAATTCTTTAAAAAAAAAAAGACTTATTTTTGTGACTACGTGGGATTTGAGTGGGTCTGAGATATAAAAAAGCCTTCAAAAATGTGAAGAAATGTGCATGTTCATGATTACCTTTACTCTAGGGCAATCAGCTAGATAATTGTTCCGATAGGAACCAACCATTATAATGAAGGTCCATTGCTCACAGTATGAACCAGAGCCATAAGACAGGTTGGTACCTGGAGTTAAACTGAACATTTTGGTGCCAGGATACAGGTAAATACATAGCCAACTTTTGAATGAGCAATCTAAATCTGGCAAAATCACTGGAGATTTTATTTGGCAATTATTATTCTATAAAATTATTGTTCTATAAAATAGTTAAGTAGAATTGTTGTTCTATAAAAGAAATTATAGAATTTATAAGAAACTAGAAGAACTTTTCAGTATTGGACAGAAACATGGGACTTAAGCAAAGATCACAAAGCCCGAAGAGCCTAATTAATAACTTTTGCAAAGTTAACAGAATATATGAACAGAAAAAGGCACTAAGCATAAACAAACAGCCCTATGAAAGCAAACAACATGGGTACAGTCCACCACCCAGGCCAAGAAAAAAAGACTTCCTGGTCCCAAGCTGATCTAGTCTTTATTTAAAATTCTGATATTTTATCATAGATTTTTGCATAAATTTGGATATTTTAAGTATATTGCATTAAAATAACATTTCTCTTGATTACTTAGTGTTTTGGTTCTCCCTTAAATTATGTGTGTGTCCTACTCTAATAAGCACTCAATGACCTCTTTTCTTCTCTTTTAGAAGTATCTACTATCATGATTTTTATAAATATTTCCTTGCTTTTATAGTAACTGCTGGGGTCCACCCTGTGGCATGGTAGTTAAGGCAGCCAGATGTCCAGTAGTTCAAATTCTAGACTGGGCAACTTGAAAACCATGCCAGGTACATGTGTGCATTCGAAAAGGAGCGAGAGACAGAGAAGAGGGGATAGAGGTGCGCGGCTTACAACCTGAAACCTTGTGGTTGTTCAAATTCAAACCAAGGGAATATGAATAAAAAGCAGTCGTCCAATGAAATAAACAGAAAAATCCACAAGATTCTGGGTGATTCACTGAGTTTTTTCCTTGCTCTAGCCTTCTACCTAGACAAAGATAAATGTTACATTCTGAGGAAATACTTAACATCAAGTGTCAGTTATCATTCACCAGTTTATTCTCAGTCTACCTTACAAACCTATATTCTCTTTGTAATAGTGTAATGCCTGATTTCTCGTAACTTAGATACCATCAAGTACTGAAAGCAGCCAAAGAAGCTCTGTGTCAGCAGGGACCAAAAATAATGGACTTAATTTGCTGGTTTTTCTGTAAATGATTTGCTAATTTACACATGTAAACATTAGTATTACATAACTTGTAAAATATTGAATTGTATTTAGTAATGCTTTGTAATAAAGACAAGACTAATTTGGGGGCTGGTAGGTGGTGTGGTGGTTAAGGGCGGTAGATTCCCACATGGCTGAGCATGGTTTGAGTCCTGGACCTGGTGGCTTGCTTTCTTACTTTCTCTCTCTCTCTCTCTTTTTCTCTCTTCCTCTCTGGCCAAATTAAAATAATTAAAGTTAAATACAATAATTCTTTAAAAAAAAAAAGACTTATTTTTGTGACTACGTGGGATTTGAGTGGGTCTGAGATATAAAAAAGCCTTCAAAAATGTGAAGAAATGTGCATGTTCATGATTACCTTTACTCTAGGGCAATCAGCTAGATAATTGTTCCGATAGGAACCAACCATTATAATGAAGGTCCATTGCTCACAGTATGAACCAGAGCCATAAGACAGGTTGGTACCTGGAGTTAAACTGAACATTTTGGTGCCAGGATACAGGTAAATACATAGCCAACTTTTGAATGAGCAATCTAAATCTGGCAAAATCACTGGAGATTTTATTTGGCAATTATTATTCTATAAAATTATTGTTCTATAAAATAGTTAAGTAGAATTGTTGTTCTATAAAAGAAATTATAGAATTTATAAGAAACTAGAAGAACTTTTCAGTATTGGACAGAAACATGGGACTTAAGCAAAGATCACAAAGCCCGAAGAGCCTAATTAATAACTTTTGCAAAGTTAACAGAATATATGAACAGAAAAAGGCACTAAGCATAAACAAACAGCCCTATGAAAGCAAACAACATGGGTACAGTCCACCACCCAGGCCAAGAAAAAAAGACTTCCTGGTCCCAAGCTGATCTAGTCTTTATTTAAAATTCTGATATTTTATCATAGATTTTTGCATAAATTTGGATATTTTAAGTATATTGCATTAAAATAACATTTCTCTTGATTACTTAGTGTTTTGGTTCTCCCTTAAATTATGTGTGTGTCCTACTCTAATAAGCACTCAATGACCTCTTTTCTTCTCTTTTAGAAGTATCTACTATCATGATTTTTATAAATATTTCCTTGCTTTTATAGTAACTGCTGGGGTCCACCCTGTGGCATGGTAGTTAAGGCAGCCAGATGTCCAGTAGTTCAAATTCTAGACTGGGCAACTTGAAAACCATGCCAGGTACATGTGTGCATTCGAAAAGGAGCGAGAGACAGAGAAGAGGGGATAGAGGTGCGGGCACTCCTCACGTGGGGCACTTCCTTGCTTGCTTTCTCTCTCTCTCTCTCTCTCTCTCTTTGGCAGATGCTCATGCTTTCTGGTAAATTTAAATAAAATAACACTTATGTTTGCATCATTGTATAATATAAATAAGTTCTAGACACTGTCAAACTTTACACATATGTAGTTTTGTGTATTTCTATTTACATTGCTGAGTTTCATTGTATTTTGTCTATTTTATTGCTGTATGATAGCTTATTCTTTGAATATACTGCTTTTTATTCTTCTACTTTGGATATTCAGATTATGTTTATTTAAAGTTATCACAAATGATACCCCATGAACATTTTTACATATGAGACTGGGTACATGAAAACATGTTTTTTTACGGTCTGTAACTAGAAGTGAAAATATTGGTCATAAGGTATGAATATTGTGAACTTCAGTGGATAGATCCTATGACCATTTATTACTGAAATAAAACAGATTATATAGAGAATTTTCATTAAAAATATTTGGAACTGGTATAATATAGCCTCAGAGCTATCAACTGCCACCTACTGAAAGAGAAACAATTTTAGACTCAATAGAACCTAAAGTAATTGAGTTTTAAGCAAGATATAATTATAGGATTATCATTTAGGGCCTACTTTCTGTGTTGACTCTCAGCTTATTTTGGGAAAAAAATGAGAGTTTGCTATGTGAAAGGACTGCCGAATCAGGTTTATTACACACTAGGTATATAGCCGCTGGTCTGCACAGTGCTGTTGGTCTAAAAGGTACTTCCAACTGAATGCATAGTTTTCTGCAATTAGTTCATTGAAACTAGTATCTTCATTGGCTTAGCACAAAGACATGGCAATCAGTTTCTGTATAGTTTACTTGGTTTTCCTATGTACATGATCTATCAGTTTCTCAGGCCCAAGCTATAAATGCATAAAAGGCACAGGCTTCATTTTGTTCATTTTTATATCCCCAGTATCTAGAATAATTTTTGAAAATATTGTCAAATTGGACCAGCAAATAGTGTGGAGTTTAAGACACTGGATCTCACATGGCTGACTATAGTTTGGGTCCTGAACCTGGTAGCTGGAAAATCCCCACAGGGAGCATGTATGTGTGCATGTCCAGACTTCCGAGAAGAGTATGAACAAGAAAGTATTGTGGTGTGGCCATTGCCCCTGTAGAGGGCGATTTCTCACTTTCTCTCTCTGGTGAGTGTATGTGTCCCATCTCAAAAACTAAAAAAGAAAAAAAGTTGTTAAATTTATTGAACTGAGAAACTAGTAGTGGCTGGTTTGAAACTTTTAAAACTCATCCTTGATTTACAACATCAAAAATTTTTAAAAAATTTGTGAGGATTTACAATTTATTAACCTGGGTAACCCTGCCTAAAAATTTGAATTTATCATGCCCTCTGAAATATTCAATACTATGCTAAATTTTTTTGCTGCCTGACACCTACATGCAGACTCAACAAATAATCAACAAAAATCAAACTTAATCCATAAAATTTTCCCTGTTTCCTCTACTCCTAATAGCATCCAGTATTTTGCCCCATCTCCATGTTTGCCCATACCGGAATGCCAAATCCTCTGGGAGAAGAATGCCTGTTACTCATGGCTCAAACAAACACACTGAGGAAAAGGGGTGGAGCAGTCAGGTCTGCACAATGTTGATGTAGCTGAGAGATCTGATGCCTTTCCCCTCTTTTTCTCTTTGCAGTATTCCTGTTCTTTTGCAGATTTAATTTCTGTTGAGCTCAGTGTTTGGCTCAAGTCTTCTTAATCATTTCTAAATGGCTTCTAAACTGATTAGAGAAGAGAGACCAACAGATGGTGTAATGGTTATGTTGCTGGACTCCCACATAGTCGACCGCGGTTCAAGTCCCAGACCCAGTGGCTTATCACTCATTCCGGACATGTGCGCATAATAGGAGGATGGAGGAGAAGGGATTGTAGTGTTGCCATTCCCCTTGGGCGGCGGGTGGGGGGAGGGGGGTGATTTGTCTCTTTCTGCCTCTCTGTCTCTCCAGTGAGCATACATGCACGATAGCAAAAATCTCTCTTAAAAAAAAAAAAAAGACTAAAGAAGGAATTGACAAGATAGAGTACTGAAGGAGTCAATAAAATATGAGCTTTTTCTTATCTTGAATATTGAGGGGGTACCACCCAGGATTAAGGGAAGAATAAGAAAGAGACAGGCCAACCAATGGCATGGTGGACCCCGCATGGCTGACTGCATAGCTTGAGTCCTGGACCTAACAGCTTGGAAAACACATTAGGTGTGTGTGTGTGTGTGTGTGTGTGTGTGTGTGTGTGTGTGTGCATGCTCAAAATCCCAAGAAGAGGAGGGAGGAGAAGGGGCTGCGGTATGTCGATCACCTTGGGGGAGTGATTTCTCACTTTCCCTCTCTGTCTCTCTCTGGTCAGTGCACATGCCCAAGAGCAAAAACAAACAAAAACAAAATCAAACAAACAAAAACTTTAAAAGGAAAGAGTTTTAGGGAGAGGACACCTCTAGGAAATCTACCTCATGATGCCTTGCTCAGAGCTTCACTCTGTGCTTTCATTCTCTTTCAGGGGATGAAGCGGACAGAAGGAGAAAACCCAGGTGAAAAGAATTCTCTGCAACACTTGCTTGGAGTTTGCCCCTAGAAGAAACATACCTTCTCTCCAGACCCTCTCCTATACCATAGTAAGGAGGCTCTAGACAACTTTGGCAAGGTGTTGGGAAGACTCAAATTTCTGCGTTAATTCTTATCTAAATTCTCTAGATTTTCTCTGTGTTTTTGGTTTAACCATTAAAACTTTTTCCTAAATCCCACTTGTGGTAGTAACTGATGACTGAGGGGGCTGTGACTGAAAACTTCCAGGTTCCTAGCATTAGCTCACCTTTCTGGGATAGGGAGATATTTTCAAAAGAATATTTCCTGCTGTGCTAACATAATTTCTTAAAATAAGAGCCTAGGGCATTTGCTATTTATAGTTATGCAACAATGAAAGAAATTCATGTTCTTCATCTGGCCCGTGTTGTGGAAAATAGACCTGACATATTTTTTAGTATGTGTAAAACTCTGGACTCTTTCAGCTTATACTTCAAAAGTGACCCCTAACATTAAAAAAGTAACTTCTGGAGCCCTATGCAGATTTAAATGCTAGAAAGAAAAACTGCTCTTAAGTATTAGTTGAACAATGTTGAAGATAAACCCACTGCCATCCATATAATAAAGAAAACTTACCCTTTTCAATTTGGCAGCAGCCTCTCCAGAACGGATTGCAGTCAGCAAAGTCTGTCGGAGCTGCTCTGGGTCAGAGCTTTGGAATGTTAAAGAACTTTGTCTCTTAAGGGTAAGTGATGGGCAGTCGGTTGGAGGTGGTATCTGGGGATTCTGTTTATTATGTGCAGAGTTATTTCCCTATAAAAATGAATATGAAATATTTATATGACTACCAAGAGAAGAATGGGCTATTTTTTCACAAATTTCACCAGCAGTAGTTTATTAAACATCGCATTTGCTATGTTGGTGTTTTAGACACAGCTCTATTTTCTCACCCACAAATGTTTCCATAGTCAAATTGGAAGATAAGGACTTCATCATTCCCCCTCAGGAAGCTAAGGAATAAATGTGGTACCTCTCTTTGTTTCATGAACACAGCAGTGACATTACTATGCTTGAGCCAAATAAAGCTGATTTTGCCAATACACGGAGTAGGCCAGAAGAGTCAAATTAATAATTGAAAAGAATGCCACAAACTGAAAAATAACCCATTTTCATAGTTCCAATGTATTCGGTTGTAAAATTACTATTTTTTGAATGTGAAGACTGTTAAATATTAGCAACTTCAATTTGGTTGAATACAGTATTTCTTCTAATAAATAAATACGAGTAATTATGCTATTAATAGCTTATTTTGTGTTTCTGTTTCACAAAGACTAAGTGCTGACTATGTTTTCTTTACCTTTCCCCTGAGATTAAAAATAAAGAAATTCCAAACTAAAGAATCAAAAATTAAATAATACTTTTTAGGAGAGAAATAAATGATTTATCTGGCAAATGTTATCAAGAATTCTGGAAAATGTCTTTTTCAAACTGCCAAAGAAATATCTTTACAAAAAAAATGAGCTAAACAGGGCTCAGGCAATGATTCAAAAGCTGTACGATCTAAATCTTCCATTGTTTAGAAGTGGTATTCTATTCCAAGAAAAAAAAATAGGCTTTGTTCCCAATAATTAATCTCTCTATCATACATCTCTCCCTAATACTATATCAAAATAATAAACATACATGTAAAATGTGTGAGTGAATAGTCTTCAAACTATCTGTTTTAAATTAAGGAAAAATTTTACTTGGCAATATGGTTAATGGTTTTCTTACTCTAGGAATGTTTGAAAAAGTAGCATAAAATACTTCTGGAACTGTCACACAAATATGAAAGTATTCTTTATACATTATCAGAGTAAAAGTATACAAAGTATTTCTTTAAAATTTCATGTGAAGTATCACCATTTATAATGCGAACCTCGCCCTGTCTATATATCTAAACCCAGAAAAACATACACTTTATTGACCAAACACTATGTCAACAACAACCCCCCCTTTAAAATAAAAAAAAATTTTTATAAGAAATATCAAAGTTGTATAAACCAATAATCTTCTATATATGTTAAGTCTTAATTTAGTCTCACAGTATAAATGCTGTCACATTTCAAGAACTGTAGCTATTATATATGATATAGATATTTGTAAAAATATCTTTATATTTGGTCTTTCGTTATCCTTTTGTCAAAAGAACAATATTCCTTTTTTATAAATTATTAAGTTTAGATAATGATTAGTTGATGTTTTGGTCAGTATAACTAGAAAATCTGATATAGCATTAACAAAATGGAAAATTAAGAGCATTATATTTTTAAAATTCTACTTTCAATGTAAAATATTTATATGTAAAACTGTTTAATAAGCTAAGGTTGAATATGCATGATGGAAAATGTATGAGTGAGAGATACTTGGTTATTTTTATGTAGTTTTTGACATTGCTTATGCTTCCACACAATTAAAACTGTTCGTTTTGATTATATATTACTACAAAATTATTACATTATATATTACTATGAAATTGGAGAAGGAAATAAACCAGGCCATCCAGAAAAGTTAAAAAACAAATTAAGAGAAGTTAAATGAAATATAACTGTAAACTAAACTATACAAATACATGAACATAGAAACTTTAAAACATTTGCTAATTATACAATTATATAATGGAACCATATAGTAATATTGAAAGTATTTAAATAATTCTCAGAGTAATCAGATTCTATATATTACCACTCTCTTTTCTTTAAAACAGCTTGATATCAGATTATTGTGAATTCAAAATTAGGTAACAGGCAAACCTACCATCATGCTTGTTAACCTTCATCTGAAGAACCTCGATAGAGACCAATTAATTTTTTTAGACGCTGTCTCACTATGTTGTAATACTCTTGCCTCAGCTTCCTGCGTAGCTTGGATTACAAGCTTGTGCCACCATGCTCAGTATTTAAGATAGAGCAAAACTGAACCTGGGCTTCCCATGTGGGCTTAGTTTGCCAAAATGTAGCATTAAGCAATGTGTGCTATCGTTCAGCTCCAAATACTTATTTTTAAAAAGGTAACGTTTACCTGATCAGTCACACCAAGCTGTGGGATGTCCACTGATGTATTTACAGAATGAGTGTTCCCTTTTTCTGTGTCACTCAGAGGCTGGACAGGTGCACCATCCCTGGATGTCTCAGTACGTGTTTTACTGAAAGACTGTGACCTTTTCACTACAGCAAGGGCAAATGGCGAAGGAGCAGAACTGGAGAAAGGTCGTGGGGCACCGAAAGTTTTCAAAGTCTTCAGGTTTAGTGCTGCTACCTGACTAGTAGGAAGAGGCACAGGTTTTGGAGCTGTGGGAGGAGGAGAGGTTTCCACAGGCTTCTGACTGATGATGTCATCACCGGTACTTTTAATGGGATGTGGGAGAGGAAGGTGAGTTGTTTTACTTAAGGGAGAAAGAGGCTGCTCTGGCGGGAGTTGCAGATCCCTTTCTACCTCTGCATGTGTCGGTTCCTTTGGAATAAGATTAGGGGCAGTGTGGACACTCTTGGCAGCGGCAGATGTCACATAGTGACCTGATGCTCTCTTCTGCATTTGTAAGAAAAAAGAACTTGGTTTGGCCTGGGGATTTGAACCCCGAGATTTAAATTTTGACTCCAAAATATTGTTTATGTCTTCCAAATTTGGTGCAAAAGGAACTGTACCAGTGTCTCTAGCCATTCTAGGAACAGTTCTCAGAGGATTAGCCACAGCACTATCAGGCGAACCTGCAGAACTGGGAACCTGATGTCCTGTCCTCAAGTTTGGTTTTGGTTTAAGGTCTGGCGGCGGCTCCTTTGGGCCTTCGGAAATAATGAGGTCTTCTGTCTGAATTGCAGTTTCTTTCATATTCTCATGAGTATGCTTTTTCTCTAAGGTGTGTGTCTCTTGACTGTCTTTATATCCTATGGTTTCTGTCTCCAAGTCTTTCCCT
>NW_006160197.1:1156797-1180069 GCF_000334495.1 Tupaia belangeri chinensis | reverse complement strand
ATGTCCAGAGATTTGGGAGGCACTATTTTATAAGTAGTCATTCCGATTTTAGGTATATACTCTCTTGTAATTTCATTTGAAGGTTTTGGCTTAGGACTATAGTCCTGTCTGTAAAGTGGATGATTCTTTAGGTAAGAAGCAGGTGAATTTTTCTCAATCCCATCTATAGGAAGCAAAAGATCATCATTATGTGTACAAATGGGATCTTTTCTGGGGAGCTGCTCTTCTGACTGTGTGTTTAAGGTACCCTGACTCCTGAATTCTCTTGAAGTGCCTACAGAATCTCGCTGACTAAAGGGTGGGTGTTGAATTGATTTGCTGTTATTCAATGTTTGTACACTTTCATCAACTTTGAAGTCAGACAAATTATTAGCTTGGTGATTCTTGCCAAAACTGTTAGAGGAAGGGGTTGTCTGAATTGCTGCATCTTGCATTTTTATCTTTTCTGCAATGAGTTGATTCAGCTTTTGGTCTGGTCCCGATGAAACTGATGGATGATTTTCCTTGCAGCTTACAGCAGGATCAGTTTTATATACTTGAAAGTTTGGCAGTGTGTCAACTTTTATGTCCACATTGTTATTTGTGGCAACACCTCCTACATTGACTTCTGTTTTCTTTACTCTAGTTTTCATATTATCTTCTGTGTTCATTGGAAAGACAGTTTTTTCATGATGAACTATTGAGAGGGAAAAAAAAACCACCAAGTATATTAAAAAAGTAGAAAACCTCAGGTTTTCAGTGCCCCAACCGGAAGTGTGTTGATTTGAATTCACAGATAATTTTCAGCTTACCAAGTTATGCAATGATAGGTGGAGACACACAGAGAAAACAGCAAAGACTTTGCACTGATAGATAGATGCCTGAGTCTGAAACTGGCTTAACTAGGACCAGCAGATGGTGTAATGGTTACGTCATTGGAGTCCCACATTGTCACCTATGGTTCGAGTCCCAGACCCGACAACTTAAAACACACACTGGGCACTTATGGGTGCATGCCCAAACTCCTGAGAGGAAAATGGAGGAGACAGGATTGTGGCATGGCCATCTCACCTGGAGGGTGACTTCTTGTTTTCTGTCTGTCTCTGTCTCTACAGTGAGTGCATGTGCCTTATAGCAAAAAACTCTCTAAAAAAATAATAAATAAATGAAACCTGATTTAACTAGTATGATTGCCACATTTTAATGGACTCCTTTGAGTCTGTTTGCCCAGTTACAAAAAGGTGAAAATGTATATTTTATATTAGATATATAATTTATGTCCCATGTTTACTAAGATGTTTATTATCAGTCCACAGAAGGTAGCATCTACATCTGTCCTTATAAATAAAAGCTTCATATTCCAGTCACTGTTAATAATCCCCCAAAAAGTGACAGAATCAAAAGTTCTATTTTCCTCTATTATTTTGATGCTGTTTTTATCATAGCCCTAGTATATATTTTTTATTTTATTTTAAATATATTTATTTGCATTCATTCACTGTACATCATTATAGTATATAAAATGAGATTTTCCATCCAGAACACACTGTATATTGGCTCAATCAAGGATATAACTATACATGTTATCATCAACAGATAATTTTCCATTTCTTTTGTATATGTTTTCTTTCCCCTCAACCCCCTGGATTCCCTACCTCTCATCTTCTGCCTTTTCCCATCTTTCTCCCACACCGTCTCTGGTATCTACAGTTGTATATTTTTATTTCATACTTAACATTATAAAGAAAACAGTCTCAGCATGTGTTGTCAGCTTTAATGAAGGCAGACAACAGAAAACACTACCTTTAAAATTAAAGTAAAAAAACAAATGTAAATGGTCTTATTAATTACATGTCCTTGCTAAAACTAGAGGGCCTTTTTTTTTTTGATGTGTATGTGTGTGTGTGTGTGTGTGTGCGTTTTTTTTTTTATTTGTGTGTGTGTGTGTGTGTGTGTGTGTGTGTGTGTGTGTGTGTGTGTGTAGAGGTTTTTGCTATAGGGTGCGTGTGCTCTCCGGACAGATAGAGAGAGACATAGAGACAGAAAGCGAGAAATCACCCCCCAGGGCGGATGGTCATGCCGCGATCCCTTCTCCTCCATTCTCCTCTTGGGATCTTGGGCATGCACGCACACGCGCCAGGCATGAATTCTAAGCCACCGGGTTCGGGACGTGAACCATGGTCGACTATGCGGGAGTCCAGCGACATAGCCATTACGCTAACTGCTGGTTCCCTAGGTATCCTTATTTTTGTAGAGTCAGAGTTCAAGTAGAAAACCACCTCCTTCTTCTCTGTACTGTATTTTCCCTTTGGTTCTAATTTAGATCTATAAATGAAAATCATTTGCCAATATTTAGATTAACAAAATAATATCATTCAGTCAACAAGATGACAAAGAATGGGGATGAGGAATCTAGACATAAATACAAGTTTATAGTATCCATCATGTGCCTGGAATTTAACTAAGTTATTTATATAGTGGACTACTCTATTTGAATACCCTGAAGATTCATTTCTCATTCATAATCACCGGCTGTCATCTTCAAAACCTGGTGACCCCTCTTTCAGATACATTAATAGTGCACAAAGCACAAGTGAAATGTGGGCCTTGGAAGTCAACTTACAAAGGGACTATTTCTTTATAGTTTTATCATTGTCCATTCTTAACTATAAGAATTTCCCTACCTACATTTTATCTATAAGAGGATAAGATCAACTGTGCTACCTAAAATGTAAGGAGTTATATGAAATAGTTCCTCTATTTAAAAAATAATAATAATAAGAGGAAGATAGACATACAAAAGAAATCAGGTTGTCAGGTAAATTTGTAAACTGTTTTTAAAAATATCTTTATATTGGCTGATCCCATGGCTTCATGGTTAAGAAAGCTGGATCCCATGTTGGCCAAATGTGGTTAGAATCCCAATCCTAGCAGCTTGAAAAACATGCCAGGTGTGTGCATATGCATGCTCAAACTCCCAACAGGGAGAAATGGAGAAATGGAGAAGGGATTGTGGCATGATCACCTTCCACTGAGGGATCCTTTCTTTTCCTCTCTCTGTTTCAGTATAGTGAATACATGTGCCCTCTGGTAATTAAAAACACATCTTCCCATTTTTAAACTCTTCCTAATTGTATAAATATTTGGTTATGGCAGTTAGAATTCTATATTATGTTGTAAAATGATATATTAACTATATGATGCTTAAATAGAACTCGTTTTTAGTCTTCCCAAATGAGATGCAATTGATCATTAGAACATTTATCTTCTGAGTGACTTCTATTCTCAATGACCAATAATTACTAACTTTTGTGATTTATGAAATTAAGAACACATGTAATTAGAAACAATAGAAGAGGTATATTTCTGCCTCTTCTCTTAATTTACTTGGTTCATAAATATCTTTGATGTTTGTATGAAAAGCACTATTGGAAATACTTTTATGAGCAGGGAAGAATTTAAGCAATGGTTCTTAGTGTAGGAAATGAACCTGACTGCTTCCTTCTCTCTTGTCTACTTCTCATTTTCCACTGAATGTATTTTCCAGTTTACATAATACTAACATTTTCTAAAAGAAAGCAAATTGGGGAAAACATATTTTACATTAAATCACCTATACTAAACCCTGACTTACTGGTTTTAGAAACTTAAACTTTTATTTTTTCATATTTTCAGTGGGTTACAGCCATTTCACTATTGTCTGATTTCCCATCAACATTTTGTAATTACTCCAAATGATTGGCAGGCCTGGAAACCTAGAATCACCACTGAATTCATAAGCTAATTTATCCTCATAAATATTTGACAACAATGCTAACTAACCAAGTGTGTGTGTGAATGACGAGGTCATTTTCTAAGGATGACCAGTAGAGGGAGAAGGTAGCTCTTGTACTATTCTGACTTCACTCAGCACTGAGACACATCCAAAATCTGATGAAAGAATGATTTAAGTAAGTACACAGGGTAGGCAGGAATAAAAAAAAAATCAAAATAAACTGCTTAACAGAAATTATTTATCAAAATCACCTGGTGTTGGCAAAGGTCATTGCAAATAATGTGTGAATAAAAATAAATATTTTGTAAATGTATTTATGACCCTAGTGATAATCTGGTGTCAAAACCTTAGTGAAAATAGGACCAGCCTCTGGCATTTGGTTAAGGCAGCTGGATCCCACATGGCTGACTGAGAGGTTCAAATCCCAGACCAGATGACTTGAAAAACATGTAAAGTGTGAGTGTCTGCATGCCCAAAATTCCAAAAGGAGAATGGAGGAATGGGATTGTGGAGAGTCCATCCCCCCGGGGGGGGGGGAGGATTTATTACTCCTCAACACCCTCCTCTGGTGAGTGCATGCACCCTACAGCAAAAACTTAAAAACAAAATCTTAGCAAAAATAATGTAATTTGAACATTATTTTTCAAAATAAGGAAGTAACTTCTAAATCATGATTTCACAATAGGAATGGTATTCTCATCATAGTTACATGCTTCATTGAAAACTTGAATCAAGAAGAAAAGAATGGTGAAATTATTTACTTCTAGATCTGTTCTATATAGTATTAAACATGGAGGAAATAAATTTGAGGCAAATATATTTAAGTTAACCAACATATACACATATAAAGTAAGATATATATGCAGTCCATATGCCACTTAGCAATGTTTTGTCAGTGACAGATCACATATATGATGGTAGTCTTCAAAATAGAGTATTACTATACAGTTTAGGTAGGTAGAAGGCTATTGCCAAGGTTTGTGTAAGTATGCTCTACAATATTTGCATAGTAATTAATGAAGCATTTCTTAGAACATATCCTCCTTTTTAAGTGACACTTGATTTTATATATGTGTGTGTGCATACATTGGGTTGTCTGGAATGTTCTGACATATTTTTGCATTGAAAAACATAGAAAAATACATCAAGACTTTCCTGACAACCTATATGTGTGTGTAGGTATGTGACATTGGGATTATTTATATCTTATCCAAATTCAAGTACTATATCCTTATGTTTTCTAAGAATCTTAATCTAGTTTTATATATTAACACAAGAGATTGTACTACAAAAATTTCTAAGCCACTTCCTTCCTACCCCCTCAAAATTTTGTCATTCACTCCCTAGATTTTCTATTTGTATAGTATTATTTAAAAAAAAAATTTTTTTTTTTTTTTTTGGAGAGGTTTTCGCTATAGGGCACATGCGCTCGCCAGACAGAGAGAGACATAGAAACAGAAAGCGAGAAATCACCCCCCGGGGGGATGGTCACGCTGCAATCCCTTCTCCTCCATTCTCCTCTCGGGATCTTGGGCATGCACGCACACGCGCCCGCCGTGAGTTTTAAGCCACTGGGCCCGGGATGCAAACCGCGGTCAACTACGTGGGAGTCCAGCAACATAGCCATTACACTAAGTGCTGGTTCCCCCCAAAAAAAACAATTAGAGAGAGATTTTTGCTATAGGGTATGTGCACTTACCAGAGAAACAGAGACAGAGACACAGAAAGTGAGCAATAACCACCCCCCCTATCTCCCAGGGGAGATGGCCATGCCACAATCCCTTCTCTTCCATTCCTCTCTTGGAATTTTGGACACATGTACACATGTGTCCAGCGTGAGTTTCAAGCCACCAGATCTGGGACCTGAACTATGGTCGTTTTTTTGAAATTTAATCATATATATATATATATATTATTTTTTATTTTAATTTTTATATACATTTAATCATATTATTTAGCTTACAAAGTGAACATTTCCTAAATATATATTTTAAAAGTATTTCAGAATGCAGCTAGAACTCACAAAGAATTCAAATGAAATATCACATGTAATTTCTCTGATCCAAGACTGTCCAATTCCGTTGGAAATTCAGGAATATAGAAGTATATGGTATCTAGTTATCAAGTATCAAAATAGATAAAGTGGTAAGATTTGCATAAACAACTAGCTGGAGTATACGGAAAATTGCTATCTTCTATGCAAAGACAAGATGAATATAGACCTAATGATAAAACAGAATAAATTATTTCACAAGAAAAGTAAGAAACTGTCTTGATCTGTGGTTAAAAGTTGAGAAATAGTGGTAAATAAGGTTCTATAATTAAGTGGCTCAGGCCTTCAAAATCAGGCAAATAATTTTCATCCAAAGGGCAGCAACTTGAGATGAAATACACAAGGCCTGGACTAGGGAGAAAGAAGGAAAAAGAGAATAGGCCACAAGTTGGTTAGCATAGGATGCATCTTTAAGACCCAAGATCTAATTTAGATACCCTCTAGGATTTAACGGCAACAAAGTAATACACACAGTAGTTAAGCACACACTTTGGAGCAATACTGCCTAGTTGACGTCCTTGATCCACCATTTGTTAGTGTGTGACCTCAGGTGAGTGAATTAATATCTTCGTGGGTCAACCATCTGTTAAATGGCCTAAAAATAATAATACCCGCAAAATCCATAAATGAGGAAGGTATTAAATATATCAATACATGAGATTAAATGAGATAATATAAAATGTTAAGAATGGTCCTTGGCCCCTAATAGCACTGTGTAAGTGTTAGCTATCAGTTTTATACTACTTACCATTCTCTTGGTTTGGGTGCAATGACTTCAAGTTCCTTAGAGTATCAACTACCATTTCTTCATTGCCGGTATCAGATACTATATTGTGTGTATCTCTGGAAGATATGAATGACAGTGTGTTACATACTGATACTATTTAAACACATACACACAAACACTAAAATACACATGCACACGATGAAAAATAGGGGCCAGCAGTTAGTGTAATGGCTATGTCGCTGGACTCCCATGTAGTTGACCACGATTTGAGTCCCGGAGCTGGTGGCTTAAACTCACACCGGGTGCCTGTGCCTGCAAGCCCATGATCCTGAGAGGAGAATGGAGGAGAAGGGATTGTGGCATGGCCATCCCCTCAGGGGAGTGATTACTGGCTTTCTGTCTGTCTCTGTCTCTCTGGCGAGTGCACGCACCCTGTACTAAAAACTTCTCCAAAATAAATAAAATAAAAATAGGCAGAATTTTCCAAAGGCAGATGGACTAAAATAATCTTCTTTTTCTGACAGACATTTCAAAGTTAATAGCAAAGAAAACATACAGCTGCAAGGAAATGTTGGTATAAAACATTGTGGTGCTCCTATAAAAAGGAAAAAAGTAGGACCATTGTTAAATGGACACTTCCAAAACAGAGTCTTTAGGTTGTTATTTTTGGTTGCCTTTTAAAGAAAAAGGAAATTAAATGAAACATTTTAGTCTTGTAGTTGGCAAGATCAACTATATAAATCAGTAAGTAGACTGAGCTGATTTTTTTTTTTTGATGATAGACTAATTTGGAGTACAACCACATGCAAATTATAGTAAACCTCTGGTGAAGATGATTTATTTTGTTTGGCTGATTTCATCTTTATTCATGATGTTGCACTTTAAGCACGAATGAACTAGACTGTAGCTTCAATTCCTAGGATCAAATGTAAAGTTTATCATGAAGTTGCCTGTAAAAATGATAGTAGTGCTATAACATTGCACTTTAATATGCAGAATTGTTTTCATACACTGATCAGTGAAAGTCTCTTAGAAGCATTTGATGAAAACTGAAAACTAAATATTCCATTTAGGTTAAATAGGTAACAGGGAAAATATACACACACAAACAAAAACTTTAATTTTGTAGTCATACAAATTACATGTATTGGTTTATCCAACACAGGTGTATTAGAATTGTTCAATTGGATTTTCCTTGAACATAATTATATATAAAAAGGTAGTTTATTAATAAACATTTTTATAATAATGGTAAAAGGGATGGAGTCTATACCAAAGGATTGAGTATATTTGTGTTTAAAATATCAGATCTCTATTTCAGAAGACTAGCGTTAACTAAACTGCCACCAACACTCTGGTATATACAGACTACTTACTGTCCATTCGGATTTCTAGTTTCTTGATTTTCTTCCTTGGAGTTTTGTAAGGATTCTCTGTTATCCCTGCCAGTGGCTGAGTCAGGATCATTTTTCAGTGTATTTATTATGTCGGTAGAAACAAGAGGAATATCTTGTGACTTCAGATAAGTATTTTCAGCCTCATCTTTAGGCACTTCACTTAGTTCTTCCTTTTCATCTATCTCTTCAAGGCTATAATCAGAGCTTATTCCAGCTACAAAGAAATGCAGATACAATCCTAAATATTAATTTGCCTCATTTATCCTATGCAATCCTGGCAAGAAAGGAATTTTTAAAATAATAATTAGCTGAACTCCTTTAAATTTGGGTTCAAAATAATAGTAGTTTTTCTAATAGGGAACATTCATGTTACCTTATCAACAGATTATCACAGATTCATACAATTCTAAAAACAATTTGCTATCAAGTCTAGGTTTTACTCATGGTAGAAATGAGGTATTTAATCTCATAAACTTCATGTTCAATATTTCAAATAAACCTTTCAGGCCCGTTGTGGCGGTATGGTGGTGATGAGGTACTATGCAATTCTGAAGCCTCAAGGGGAGGTCCTGTATTTACATCCCGAGAACTCGTGGTACATACTAGGTGCGCACACCCACAGTCTGGCCTGGCTAAGGCTAGGGTGGGTCGTGGTGTAAGGACCTGTTGGAGGTTCCTCTGCATGTGAGTTAGTACATGTGCGTTTCTTCTCTTATGGAAGAAATACACTTAAAAAAAGAACATATCTTTCAATCAAATGATTTTTACACTCATGTAAAATAATGTAATAACGCAAATTGCACAGTTTTAATAATACAAATTAAAAGAATAGGATATTTTGTATGGTCTGCAAGTAAGCTTATAAAATCTGACTCACAGTTATCAGTACTGACTATAGTTGACAATTATCTCCTATTCCATAGCCATTAAATCTGAATCTCTGAAGAGTTAGGACTAGGAATTTAAGGCTCCTCAGGTAATTCCAATATGCAACAAGATTAACAGCTGCTAATGTAAATCCTTTTATATCATTTAAAAATATATAAATAGAACAAGTATAAAAATGAAAAAGAATTTTTACTCCCACCCAGTAAAACTTGATTCCCCAAAGGAATTTCCTTTATCCATTCTTTTCCTGTATATCGACAGGAAATATAATGAATAAGCAGATATTCATACTTTTCCATTTGTTCTCTTTTCTTTCGTTTTGCTTATTGAATACAAATGGAAGTATTGCATACCCAGTGTTTTCCACTTTGCCTTTTTCTGCCACTTAATTGATTTTCAGTATCATTCCACATCAGTATGATGTGTGTGTGTGTGTGTGTGTGTGTGTATTTCTTTTCAATAGTTGTAGTTAATATTTGATCATATAAAAATGTATATTGCTATTATTTCTCACTATCAACAACAATTTACGAATAGAGTAAAAGAGCAAGGGAGATGCTAAGCATTTAAATTTCAGATTTATTGCAAAGATTAACTGTGACTGTTAATTTAAACCAAAACAATGTGGTTCCAGATTTTTACTTATTTAAATTAAACATTTCAACTTGCACAACAGAATCTGAACAAAGTTTCATTTAACTCCAGGGAAGTAGGAGAGGTGTTACAATATTTGATTATAGTGACTAGTACACCAACAAAATTTAATGAATTATTTAAAATTACAGAACCTAAAATGTATTTCTCTAATTTTATCTTAAGGCATATAGATGGAAAAATGTGCTATTTGTGCTCTTTTAAAAAATGGAAAGTTTAAATGAAAATTTAAATTATCTAATAAAACATTTTAAAGACTTCAAGTTTAAGTTTTCAAATATACATGTTTTGGCAAGTGTTGCTTTATCATGACATGTGAAACAGTCATTAGATGCTAATGTGCAAATTATGTGTCTTAAGTTGTCAGAGGGCATGAGCACTTGCCAAAGAGACAGAAATAGAGACACAAAGAGAGAGGAAAAAAGCACCACCCGGTGGGGTGTGGTCACACTGCAATCCCTTCTCTTCCATTTCTCCATCCTCCTGGGATCTGGTGCAAGCATGCACATGTGCCCAGAATATTTTTCAAGTCACTGAGACTAGGATTAAACCACAGTTGGTCATGTGGGGTCTGGTTCTCTTAGCCACTAGACTATGGGACCAGCACAGCAATCTTATATGTCTACAATAGCATATTGTATCTATGTAGTAAGAGTGTATTTATATTGTTTGAAAACTGTATGATGAAAAAACTGAATAGCCATGATGGTTTAGATGCAAATGTGTTTTATAAATTACCTTGTAGTAAATAGTAAGGTCTTTTGGAAATTATGTTAAGGCAACACTTAGCCAATGATTGTCCATTAGCCCTATTTTTTCTTGCCTATCATGAGTATTTCAGATATACACAACTTTAAGCATAGGGCATAAGAAATTGGTCATAATTAATAAATGTATGAAGAATGAGCTACATGTTTTAAAAAATCTTTTCAAATTATTTTTCTAGTACTTTATAACTGTGTAGTTACAGGCATCATATTGGTTTGCTTGAATATATATATTTTACTATCTTGAAAAGCATTCCTATTATTAACAGTCTTAGAAAAGGCAACGCAATGATTCTTTTTAAAAAGTCTAATCACCCAAGAGAACTTCCCTGCAGTCTGTTGTTTCACGAGCACTCATGTAAAATAATGTAATGAGCTTTGAAAAATAATGTCTCAAGCTTTGAAAAATATTAAGTCAAGTTTGTTTGGAATATGCTCACAGATTTGCATGGTGGTCAGTCAGAATTAAAGGCTACAATGAGAAATTATGGTGGGGGCTATGAACAATGAAAAACTTTCACAAACATTGTATCACAATCATATTTCAGCATCATAAGCTCGAAGCAAGGAATGGTCATTTTCAAAATAGACAGTATATTCATATCTTAGAGCAGGTTTCAGATTTAACTTTTGAAATATGTTTAAAAATTACCCAAAAAATCCATTGAAAATACAATTATGATACTTTCTTTTACACATACCTAGTTTTATATAATATTTTTATCTTTCAGTTCCCCTGAATATAGCAAATATTGACTAAAATAAAAATTTTAATTAAAAAACCCTTGAGATCAGCAGATGGCATAATGGTTATATCACTGGACTCCCATGTAGTCAACAGAGACAGAAAGTGAGAAATCTTCCCTCAGGCGGGATGGCCAATTTGCAATCTCTCCTCCTCCATTTTCCTTTTGAGATCTTGGGCATGCATACACACGTGCCTGACGTAAGTTTAAGCCACCAGGTCCAGGACTCAAACCACAGTCAACTACATGGGAGTTCAGCGATGAAACCATTACACCATCTGCTGGCCCCAGAATAATAATTTTAACCATCTGATTTGAGGTGACAAAGATTTATTTCTAAGTCACTGAAAAACTGGGTAAAATTAGATATAATTTAGTATTACCTAACTATAATGTTTTGCCATCTTATAACAAAATAATTCCACAAAATTTAACAATAAAATATTATAAGCAGTACTATAAAAATAAGTCATATGTAGATAACAAAGTATAGTTCAATAAAGAATATGTTTTTAAATATAATATGTATTTAGGAATACACTGAAAATAGTGAAATTCAGTTTGACACAAAATAGTAGAAAGCCAAAATGAAGAGAAGCTGAAATTTTTCAGAACTGCTAATTTTATTCATCTTACACTGTGTCATATTCATGCATTTGGTTAGGAAAAACAGCTACTTTTAAGCCTGCTTAACGAAGCAAAAAAAAGGAGGAATCTCCTATTTCTTTATAAAAACACTTTTACACAAGGGTTCAGCAAGCAAGGAATTTAATTCGATAGCATCTGAATCTGCATTATGAAAAGCGTAGCCAGGAGAGGCCTGAACACCTACATGTCAATGATGCGACAGCTGCCTCAGGTGTCCCAGGGCACTCAGAGAGAGAGGCTTCCTCTGCCAGCTTAGGCGCAGAGCATGGTTCCTGACCGGGCAACCCGGGGCCAAGGGAGGTTTCTGCCAAAGAAGTAGATTCTATGGAAATGGTACTTAGACAAGAGAGTTAAAGCAAGCAGAGATCAAGCAGCATTTTAGGAAAAAAATACACTTGTTAGTTCACAATTATCCATGCATTTAATATGATGAAGCAAAAAGGAAAAAAAACATGACAAGCAAAGTTTGAATATTAGACAGAAGTTTGAATATTAGACACATCTTTTTTCTAATGTTTCAGAATATTCTAATTTCATTATACAGCTTAAGTTGTAACATTACATATCTCCTTTGTGAAATAAAATGGTCTTATTTGTATTATTCTGAGGAAGACCTAATAAAAATCATTACAAGTTATCTAATAGTAATTATTTTAAACCACAAATAGAAGAGTGGAAAATTCTTACACGAGATGTTAAAATTCAAATTCCTAAATATTAAAGTTTCAAGAGCATTTGGGTGCTCCCAAACTTTTCCTGTATTGGTGAATATAAATTATAAAAATTAGGCAGAGCTATATATTAAGCCATCTTCATACTTATCAAATTATCCCCATACTAAAATACCAGCATAATAATATCCTATTTTTATATGACATTAGTAGTCGATCATGTTCATTTGTCCCTAACATTAACTCTAAGGATAAAGAAACTTAATCATTGTTATAATAGCTACTAGCTATTATTACAAAAATTCAAAGCAGTATTAAAATTGAATTATTTTATTTTTAGTGGAATTTCACTTATTTGGGGAGAATCTACCAAGAGAGCTGTGTAATAGAAAATATTTCCATGGTAACAAATTTTAACCATTAGCACTACCTTGCACATTGAATTTATACTGAGAGCCACTTTATAAACAACGTAGCTTACACTTTCATGTCAATCTTTTTCTGAATACACCTAGGCATATACTTAATTGTAATGTGTCATTACTCTTAGGAAGGGGCTTAATTCATATTAACCTGACATTGCATCAGTTAAAACAGAAGATCAAATAGGGAATGTACTGAAGGTACAATTCCAGAACTGAAAATTTTATCTTAGCCAGTTTTATATTCTAATCCCAGGAAGTGCAGGGAGAGAATCTATCTTATGATGTAAAAATTGGGAAACAGGCTAAAAAAATTTGTATTTCTCTTATAGACAGTGCTCTATAAGTAGATTCATTTCCCATTTTCAAGAAAGTTTTTTTTTTTTTAAAAGTAATTACACAAAGTGGGTTAAATGTCTCATACCTGAGTTGGACAGTCCCTCAGGACTGTTTGCTTCCAAAACACTGTCAGGAGAAATGCCATCTACTGATGGAAGGGCTAAAAGAAAAAAGCAGTACAACTTATAAACAAGCCACATACACAAAGAAAACAATTCCTTTCTAGTTTAACTTCTATTTTTATCTAATTTTGAAAGCAATGAGCCTTAACTTTCCTAGAAGATATTTTACTCCAGCTGTGAAATAACTAACATCTTCTTAAATTCCCATTCCTACATGTTGCCAATTCTGGGATAGCAGTATCTTTCTGAATAAGTTTTCAATTATGACATGTTTACTTTAGAATAATGGAGCTGTGCAGTTTTTATTTCATTTCATTATGTTGAAGATTTTAAATGACAGCTGAGGGAGAATAATCAGAAACTATTCGAAAAGCCCAAGTATTATTATCATTATTGAATAAAAAGATAAAACATATCCTATGTAATTTCTACTATCTATATTCACATGAAACACAATATAAATGCAATGTTAATGGGAAAAGTCACATTACCAGTCATATGATTATTTTCATCACTTTCATGGAGGGCTAGTTTGGAGGGTGGGGAAGGTGCCCTTCGTTTTGTCCTTCTTAAAGATGAATTCCCTACAGATGTGCTACTGAGCTGCAGAGAGCCTGTTCTCATTATTCCTGCTCCACAGGGTCTCTATGGAAAGCAAAATGACCAAACACCATTCTATATTTAGAAATTAATAACAAACTTTAGAAAAACATTGGTCTTTATGTCAAACATATCATATACCAAAACAGAAGATAAAAGTAATTAATTCAAAAGTATTTATGGAATATCTTCCACGTAAAGAAGCTGGCTGTGGAATGGATAAAAACTGGAATAAAATAAGATCCTTCTCGGGACCAGCAGCTAGCGTAATGGCTATGTTGCTGGACTCCCACGTAGTCGACCGCGGTTTGCATCCTGGACCAGGTGGCTTAAAACTCACGCTGGGCGTGTGTGCGTGCATGCCCAAGATCCCAAGAGGAGAATGGAGGAGAAGGGATTGCGGCGTGGCCATCCCCCGTGGGGGGGTGATTCTTGTTTTCTGTCTCTCTGTCTCTCTCTATCTGGCGAGTGCATGAGCCCTATAGCAAAAACCTCTCCAAAAAAAAAAAAAAAAAAAAAGATCCTTCTCAACAAGATAATCCTGGGGAAAAAGAAAATCTCTCCACCAAATGGTGCTATAACAACTAGATATCCACCTGCAAAAAAATTAAGATGGACCCCTATCTCTAATCATTAAAAAAAATCAACTCAAAATGGATCAAAGATCTAAACATGAACCCTCAAACTATAAAAGTACTGGTAGAAAACACAGAAGAACTCTTGGAGACATTGAAGTAGGCAAAGACTTCCTTGTCTTAAAAAATATGTATATTTATTTAACTTTACTTATTTATTTATTATTATTTGACTAGACTCTTGGAGAAATTAAACTAAACGAAGATTTCTTTTTTAAAAAAATATACATTTATTTATTTATTTATTTATATTTGACCAGACAGGGACAGAGAGAGAGAAGGGGCGGGGGGAGCGAGAAAGTAAGCTACCAGGTTTGGGACTCAAACCACAGTTGGCTATGTGGGAGTCTAGCACCCTTAACTACCATACCACCTGCCCCGATAGAGTCTTCTTACATATGACCCACAGAGCACAAGCAATAATCCCCAAAACAGTCAAGGGAGACTACATAAGGCTGAAAAGCTCCTACACAGCAAAAGAAACAATAATTAGAGTAGAGAGACTATCCTGACAATGGGAGAATATACTTGCAAACTATGCCTCAGATAAGGGACTGGTAACAAGAATACACAGGGAACTCCAGCAGATTAGCCACTCCCTTCCCCATCTCCTCACAAAAAAAAAAAAAAAAAATCCAACTAAAAATGGCATAAGGACTGGACAGACAACTATTTATGGAAGACAAACGAATGGTCAAAAAACATATGAACAAATGCTCAACATCTCTTATGTATGGGAAATGTAAACCAAAGCACAATGAGATAACACTTAACCCAAGATGGAATGACTAAGATTAGAAAAATGAAAAATCATAAATGGTAGTGAGGCTATGATGAAAAAAGGAACACTCCTATACCATTGTTGGGAATGTAAATTATTACAGCCATAGTAGAGAACAATATGGAGCTTCCTCAAAAACCTATAAATAGAATTACCATACAATCCAGGAATTCCACCTGAAGGATAGGAAAACACTACGAAAAGCACTTGCACATCAGTATTTATTGCAGCATTATTTACAATAGCTAGGACATGGAATCAACTCAAATGTCCAAGGATAGCTGAGTATATTGAAAAAATGTGGCACATAAACACTATGGAATACCACTTGATCAAAAAAACAAAAACAACAACAACAACAAAACCCCAAAAAACAAACTAATAGGATCCTGGCATTTGATAAAAAGTGGGCAAATATGGAAGATTTAATCCTAAATGATGATGCAAGCCAGACTATGAAAGACAGGTATTGTATGTCCCTATTTAATATATACTGAATATCTACACTCTATAGCTTCAACAGAAAGACTGGAAGGTATAATTGCAGGGAAGTCAACTAGAGATACTAGAGACAGTATAGAAGGGGGTGGATAATAGGGGGATAGTTAGTAGGGGATCAAACAAACTTCAGCAGACACAAAAATGAAAATTTACTTGTTGATGGAAATGTATACGGTAATATCTCTGACTTGACTAATATGTATTGTATTCTTGTCGGGAAATCCATATTGTACATTGTAAAGATGTATAGTGATTAATTTTTAAATGAAAAGAAAAATGATAGGACTACTATCCAAAAAAAATTGTAAAAAAAAAAAAAATACAACCCTTAATAAATTTACTTAGGATAGGAGACTGACATGCCAGCATCTAACTATAATGCAGAGGATTCATAAGTAGTGTAGTTAAAAATTTAGTTTTGGGTCAGCCTTATAGCACAGCAGTTAAGCACTATACAGAGGGAACTAGATCTCCCATGGCTGACCATGGTAAAATTCTGAGCCACAATACAAGACGGAGTAAAAATGATCACTGCACAGTCAAGTGATCATTTTTGTGAAAAGTGATCACAGGCTGGATTGGGAGTGTGTTCTGTTTCTATATCTCTCTTATATGCATGCACACTGTGGCATTAAAGAAAAAAAAATTCCTTCCAAAGACTACTCTTAGGAACCAGCAGTTAGCGTAATGGCTATGTCGCTGGACTCCCATGTAGTCGACTGCGGTTCGCGTCCTGGACTGGGTGGCTTAAAACTCACGCTGGGCGCGTGTGCGTGCGTGCCCAAGATCCCGAGAGGAGAATTGAGGAGAAGGGATTGCGGCATGGCCATCCCCTCTGGGGGGTGATTTCTCGCTTTCTGTCTCTATGTCTCTCTCTGTCTGTCTGGCGAGCGCATGAGCCCTATAGCAAAAATCTCTCCAAAAAAAAAAAAAAAAGAAAGAAAGAAAAGAAAAAGACTACTCTAGAGAAATTATTGGATGTAAAGTATGAAAAGGGAGGTGGAGGCAGCAGGTAGCATTGTAGTTAAGGTGCTGCACTCCTATATGGCCAACTGCAGTTCGTGTCCCAGACCCACCCCCTTCTATACTGTCTCTAGTATCTACAAGGCACATGTGCAAGTGTGCACAAAATCCCAAGAAGAGAATGGAGGAAAAGGGACTGCGGCATAGTCATCCTCCCTAGGCAGTAGATTCTCACTTTTTCTCTCTCTGTGTCTCCAGTGAGCACAGACACCCTATAGCAAAAATCTCCTAATGGAGGAAAAAATGAAAAGGGGGAGACTATTTTTAATAGTACTAGCTGGCTTGTTAATTTCTCTTTTCATGAGCAAGAAAACATTTCAAAAATCTGTAAGTCTACCCAAGCAAGGTTCTTCGCAGTAACTCTCTACAAACAGCTACTGCTCACACCCATGATCCATGCCTGTCGGCAGACCGTCACACAATCTTGCCTGTGCAGGCTGGCAGGTGCCTTCCAGTCAATTGCCACATCACTTTTACTCTTCTCCTTTATAACTAAACTTCTTAAGACTTGTTCCTATTCTGTGTCTCTAATTGCTCTTTTCCCACTTGAGCCTTTCCTATTAACATTTTCCTAATCCTTGATCCATCAAAACTAACAAAGTCTCCAATGATCTCGACTATTAATCAATCTGTGGCCACTTTTTTTTTTCTTCTTCTTTTTTTTTTTTTTTTGGAGGGGTTTCCCCTTTAGGGGGTCTGTCTCTGACAGAGAGAGACAAAGAGACAGAAAGTGAGAAATCACCTTCCCAGGGGGGATGGCCATGCTGCAATCCCTTCTCCTCCATTTTCCTCTTGGGATCTTGAGCACATATGTACACGCACCCGGCGTGAGTTTAAACTACCGGGTCCGGGACTCGAACCGTGGTCGACTACATGGGAGTCCAGCAACATAGCCATTACGTTAACTGCTGGTCCCCTGTGGCCACTTCTAAAAACCTCACTTATTGGACCTGTTAGCACCAAATACAGTTATCCACCCTTCTAAAATGCTTACTTTTTCTTACTTCCAGGAAACCATATACCTTACTCTTCCCAATTGTACTGTCTGCCTGTTTCTTTTGTTCATTACTTTTCATATCCTGACTAACACTGGTATGATACAGAGCTCAGTCTCTGGAAATATTGTCTTTAGGATTTCCACTCACTCTCTTGGTGATCTCACCTATTTTCATGGTTTAAAGTATTGTTTGTATGCTGATGAATCCCAAACTCATGTCTCCATCTTGGACCTCTACTGTGATCTCCATTTAATATCCAAGGTCACTTCAATTTTCATGTCTAAAACTGAAGTCTGATCACCCCCCTTTAATAACACCCTCCCCTCGAATTGTGCTGTTCTCCTTGGTCTTTCCTGTCCCAGTAAAGAGCAGTCATCTTTCCATTTGCCCTTAATCTTGCTCACACCCATGTTGAGTCCACCCTTTTGTTCCGTCCTTTAAAAGGAATTAAGCACCATGTGGATTCCTACCACAGAGTCTGCATTATCATAAAAACCTAATTGGCTTCTGCTCCTACATTGCTTCTCTATAGTTCTTTTTCAACATAGCAGCAAAAAGAATTCTGTTAAAATATATAGGTCAGGTCAGGTCACTTTGTTCAAAACCCATGAGCAGTTTCCTCCATAAGGAAACTACCAGTGATGGTCTGGTTCCTAGATGTCTGTGACCACCTCCTTTCCTCTGAGTATTCCATTCTGGCCATGGTGTTCATTTTGCTGCTCTTCAAACATGCAGGAGAGCTCTCCGCCCACCTCACACTTGCTATTCCCTGGCCTAGAATGCTCTCTCTTCTGGTAACTCAATGTCTTACTTCTTCATTCTCATCAGGTAATTTCTCAAATGTCACCTTTTCCTCTTTTTATTGTCAGAAGCCATATGCACTATTGTGCATGCGTTGGGACAGGGAGAGGCAGGGAGACAAGGTACCTCCCAATTGGCATGGTCATGTTACAATCCCCTTTCTTCCATTTCTTCGTCCCATAAGGGTTGAGGGCGTGCATGCTCATGTGCCTGTCATATTTTTCAATCTGCCAGCGTTAAGATTCAAACCATGGTTGGCTGTGTAGTATCTGGATCCTGAGGCATAGTGCTTAACCACTTTGCTACAGGGCTGCTCAATCAAAATGTCACCTTTCCAGTGAACTCCTCTCCAACTCTCAGCATTTCTTCCCATCTTTATTTCTATGATCAGCATTTAATAACTAATATACTACACATTAAATTACAGTTGACCTACTTATCTTGTGCATTTTATGCTACCACTAGGGTAGACTATAAGTGCAGAGGTTTTTTTTTATTTTGTTTTTCTTTTTCCCCTTCTCCTAACTTGCTCACTGGTGACTCTCCAGAACAAAGTCCGACTCACAAAAGTTCCTCTATAAATATCTATTGAACAAAAAGTAAATGATAAACTGCCTTCTTGAATTGTAACTAGAAAGCCTCATGAACTTGGTCTAGGAGTATATGTAAAGCTTGAACCATTTTGATCTTATAAGGCAACATCTAAGAGAAGTGATCTCATCCATAAGGCATCTTTTAATCTTTGTGCCTTACTACAGGACAAGAAAAATATGGCAAATTTACTATTTTGCAATTTTATAATACTTTGCCAGAGAAAAAAATGAAGCTCACCCCACAAGAAAATATGTTTGAGTTAATTACTATCACTACCAACTTTGTTAGGTCGGGTTAGGTGTAGGGTGGTAGGTGCTTGACTGAACAAACCTCTTACTGACATGAGGTTGATCTTACCAGTAGCTGAAATAAAAGGGAACTTCAAAAATTTCATGGAAAAGTAAAATTAAAGTACAAGTTTGATGAAAAAAAATTTTTTTAAATCCACTGTTGGCCAGCAGGTGGCATGGCGGTTAAGGTACTAGGTCCCATATCTTTGACTGCTTGATTTGAGTCCTGGCCGGTCTACTGAAAAACACACCAGGCACATTTGTGTGCATGCCGAAAATCCCAAGAGGAGGAGGGATTGCAGCATTGTTATCCTCCTGGAAGGTAATTTTTCACTTTTCCTCTCTCTCTGCCTCTCTCTAGTGAATGCATGTGCCCTATGGCAAAAATGTTTTCTTAAAAAAGAAAAAAAAAACCATGCATAGTTTTCTTATATTATGTATTTTTTTATGAATATCCATACCAGTTGGTAAATACCTACAACCAAATCTCAGTTCCCTGCCCCCATTACTCTGATCTCTCCTCCAGAACTCTTCAGACTTCTACATAATCTATTAAGTAAAGAGTAAATTCTGTCACCCAAACACAGATTTCCATTCAGTCACTAGTCAATTCTGGTTAAATTTGGGATTTTGCCCCCTTGGGTGGACATGGGGATGGATGCTTAATTTGCTTTTGAAATAATTCAAAAAAAAAAAAAAAAGGGCCCTCTGCAACAAAGAGCTGTGAAAGAAATGCAACATGAAATAAGAAGTACTTAACTGTGTTTTTAAAATATTTGTTAATTTATATTTGAGAGATTTTTGCTATAGGGCACATGTGCTTGCCGGAGAGACAGAGGGAGAAAGAGAGACAGAAAGTGAGAAATCACCCCGCAGGGGAGTGGCCACATTGCAACCCCTTCTCCTACATTCTCCTCTCATGATTTTGGGCGTGCATGCACATAGCGTGTTTTAAGCCACTAGGTCCAGGACTTGAACTGCATGGTCGACTACATGGGAATCTAGCAATGCAACCATTGCATCATCTACCAGTCCCTTAATTTTATTTTTTAAGACAGGGTCTAGCCATATTACAGTTTTCTGCTCAGCCTCCTCTCATGTCTCTCTGTTCTGAAAACTTTGATATTTTATAAAAGTAACAAATTTAGTGATCTTCAGAGAGAATGTTAAAAATTCTCCTTAAAGACTATGACACTTTATTTTTTCGATATGCATTAAAAATCAAACGCAGTAGAAGATGTCATTCTATTTCATGATGAATTTACTTTTGTAAAACCCGTTTAAACCATGTCCCATTCCTCTCATAGACTTTGTTTACTATTAAGAATGTAATAGGTAATCAATAGTGATTGCTGAATGTATAAAGTAATGGCAGTACCTGATTTCTTTAGTTCCATTTTATCATGTTTTGACAGATTGCTATCATGAGGTGAATGATAAAAATGTTTTCACCTTTACTCCAATTCACAATCATTGTCACTTATTGGCTTTTTCTATCACCTGACAAAAGTAGTCATGACATGAATTTCCTAGACAAAAGTATCTGTTTAGGAGTTAGAGCTTTTAAATTTTGTTTATAATAAAGCAGCACTGAAATAAGAAGATAAATTTGTATACAGGAACTCACAAATTTATATGACTCTATCCATAACTCATAGACACAATAACCATAGGCTTTTCTATTTCATTTGTCAAACTAGAGGTCTTAAGATAAACTAGCAGTTTTGAACAGGATCTTTATATTTCTATAAAGGAATTTAAAATTTGTCAAAATGGACAGACTTCAATTCTATAAATGCTAAAACTTTTCTAATAGCACTTATGAAAACAGTGGAGTAAATGTATGCTGAAAGGGCAAAGCCATGGACAGTTCAGGATGCAGAATCTTATTAATAATCTTATCCTGCAATATTTGAGCCCTTTACCCTGTTGTGCGGGTGTACTGTGACGATAAACAAATGTACATTTCTAGACCTGCAGTTTAAATCAAAGAGAATAAGAAAAAAAGACTATTAGGAGAAAGCAAAATGATTATTACTGAGTGATATGAGGCAGATTTATGTGGTCTGCCATAACTAAATTCCATCCAATTAATGGTTAACCTTATTCAAATTAACAGCAAAATATAAATTTAATAATTGGTGTATAATAGTCCAAAGGCAGGAGTTTTGAGGGATTAAGAACTATGAGTTTGGAAGATCAGCAACAGATTAATTAATGATAGGGCAAATTTTATTTTGTGGTATTAGTGTTAATGTTCAAGGAAATAGCAAAACAAATACTTTTTGTTGTCCTAAGGACAGAGATGCAAGGGGTTGTTCATTTGTTTTTATAAAGAGACTCTTAGAAAATTATTTCAATCAGCTAAGAAACAGCTAAGTTGAGGTAATAAAAATCAAACTTAGATTTATTTTGTGTTAGGTAAAATATTCCTGTTAAGACAATAGGAAAGAATAATAATTAGAATAAGAAGACAACCTTCGGAGTGGGAGAATATATTGGGTCATCAGAAAAGTCATGATGCATTTTTTTTTCCATTGTTCTTCTTTTTTTAATTTTTTTTTACATTTTTCACAAACATTTACTTTGCATATCAAAAAATTTTAACTTTTACTCCACAGTCTTGAAAGTTAATAAACAACTTTCAAAATTTCAAAATACTGGGAACCAGCAGTTAGCGTAATGGCTATGTCGCTGGACTCCCACGTAGTCGACCGCGGTTTGCGTCCTGGACCCGGTGGCTTGGAACTCATGCCGGGCCCGTGTGCATGCGTGCCCAAGATCCTGAGAGGAGAATGGAGGAGAAGGGATTGCAGCGTGACCATCCCCCCGGGGGGTGATTTCTCGCTTTCTGTCTCTATGTCTCTCTCTGTCTGTCTGTCGGGTGAGCGCACGCGCCCTATAGCGAAAACCTCTCCAAAAAAAAAATTTTTTTTAAATACTGAATTTTAAAGTTAATGTTCAAAATATTTCTTATAATTTTGTATAATTTTTTGGTGACTCTATAACAACAAAAACAGTATGGTTTTAAATATTTTTGAGAAAATATTTACATGTCAACTACTCAAATTGTTGAAAAGCAAATGCCCAGCACACAAGTCACACATAAACCTTCTCAATTCAGCCCTGCCCAAGTGTATTCTGTGATATACCATCTGCTAGCAAAGATCAGTCTCTTTTTCTTCCTTCAAAATCTTTCTCAAAATAATTCTCTGGTGTGGTTTCTCTTTTGCAGTCTCTACTGACTACAATGCTGGGCTGGAAAAGTCCAGGTTATTTTACGTTATAATTCTTTCATATATCTTCTCTAATCCTCTCTGCCAGGCAGAACTATTTATGGTACTGGGCCATCTTTCTAAGAGATTCTGTTAGTTTAATTGAGATCCACCTTAGTTCCATAGTTCTCTGATTAATCTTCAGATATGACATTCCAGTCAAAGCCCTGTCCAATATGAGTATTTCCAATTTCTGAGTCAATACAACAAGCATTACTGAACTTATGCAAATAACCTTTCTGCCACAAAATAAGAATACTCCCAAATATTTCCAATTCAAGAAGGGTCAGGAAGGAAGAAAAGTTTGTTTACATTTATATTATTTCCTGTCGCTAGCATTAAATTGATCATTTTCTTGGTTGCCTCTTATTTCTGTATGTGTCTTTAGTTTCACTGGTCAAGCACTCCTTTCAGAATTTCTTGAAGAGTGCTTTTGCTACCGGCAAATTCTTTCAAGTCTTATTTATCTGAAAATGTTTTTATTCTTCCTTTCCATATGAAAGATAATCTTACTGGGTATAATATTCTTGGTTGAAACTGTTTTTCACTTAACACTTTGAACATATTTTCCCATTCTTTCCTTGCT
>NW_006160197.1:1142373-1156772 GCF_000334495.1 Tupaia belangeri chinensis | reverse complement strand
TTTTGAGAGGTTTTTCGCTATAGGGCACGTGCGCTCGCCAGACAGACAGAGAGACATAGAGACAGAAAGCGAGAAATCACCCCCCAGGGGGGATGGTCATGCCGTAATCCCTTCTCCTCTATTCTCCTCTCGGGATCTTGGGCACACACGGACACGCACCCGGCGTGAGTTTTAAGCCACCTGGTCCGGGACGCGAACCGCGGTCGACTACATGGGAGTCCAGCGCCATAGCCATTAAGCTAACTGCTGGTTCCCGCTTGCATTATTTCTGATGAGAAGTGTGAGGTTAGCCTGATAGGATAACCTTTATAAGTAACCTGGCTTTTCTCTCTTGCCAATTTTAGTATCTTGTCTTTGTAGATTTGACCAGTCTTGCTATGAATGTGCCTTGGAAAAGATCTTCTTGGGTTGATTCTATTAGGGGTCCTCTGTATATCTTGGATCTGGATATTTGAATGCCTCTTTAGATTCGGAAAGTTTTTTTCCCAAGATTTCATGGAATAGGTTATCAATGCCTTTATTAGTTTCCTCACCTTCTGTGATAAAAATTATCTGAATGTTTGGGCGCTTAATGCTGTCTAGTATTTCTCATATATCTTGATGCATTTTTGCATGGAACAACAGAAAAATATGTCATGACTTTTCTGAAAACCCAATATTTGCAAATTATGCCTCAAATAAGAGACTAATAACTAGAATATACAGAGAATGCAAGCATATTACCCACAAAAAAATAATCGAATTAAAAGATGGGCAAATCTGGATTCTCACATGGCCAATTGTGGTTCAAGTTCCGGAGCTAGCGGCTTACTTTCTTATTTTCACTCTGTGTCTCTCTTGCTCTGTCCTCTCTGGTCAAATTTTTCACTCTCTCTGTCCCTCTTGCTCTGTCCCTCTCTAGTCAAATTTAAAGTAAATAAATAAAGTTAAATAATTCTAAAAAAAAAAAAAGAAGGGCAAATAAGCTGAACAGACAACTCTCCAAGAAGACATACAAATGGTCAAAAAGCATATGAAAATATGCTCAACATCTATTATAAAGGAAATGCAAATTAAAATGACAATGAGATACCACTTAACCCCAGTCAGATGTCTAAAATTAAATAAAAAGTGATAAGTGCTGGTGAGGTAGGGTGAAAAGAGAACCATCCTACACTGTTGGTATGAATGTAAATTAGTACAACTACTGTGGAGAATGATACAAAGGTTCTTCAGAAACCTACAAATAGAACTTCCATATGACCCAGTAACTCACACTTAAGTATCTACCTAGATGATAGGAAAACCCTCAGTTGGAAAAACACTTGCACATCTATGTTTACTACAGTCTGATTTATAATTACCAGGACATGCATTCAACTTAAATATCCAAGAACAGATGAGTGAATTGAAAAAATGTAGCACATGTACTCTGTGAAATACTACTCAGCCATAAAAACAATGAGACTTTGACATTTGATACAAAGTAGACAAATATGAAAATTTAATAGAAGCAGACCAAACTATGAAAGATGGAAATTGGATGTCTCAGCTTAATATATACAGAATGTGCCTTATAACAACAACTCAAAGATTGGGAAGTATTAGAACAGGGAGGACCACAGTAGATACTAGAGACAGTATGCGGGGGGGAGGGGGTAATAGAAGGAAGGTAATAGAGGTTAGGAGAGAGGGGATCAGAGAAAAATAAACAACACATTGAACAGACACACAAATCAAAAAGTTATCTGCTGATAATAATGTATATAGTAATGCCTTTGACTTAACTAATACACACTATACTCATGCTGGGAAAAACCATGTTGTACACTGTAAAGATGTACAGTAATTAAATGTAAATAATTTTTAAAAAACTGACAAAAGGGATCAGCAGTTAGCATAATGGCTATGTCACGGGATTCCCATGTAGTTGACCGTGGTTCGCGTCCCATACCCAGTGGCTTAAAACTCACGCCGGGCGCATGTGCATACGTGCCCAAGATCCTGAGAGGAGAATGGAGGAGAAGGGATTGCGGTGTGACCATCCCCCCAGGGGGTGATTTCTCACTTTCTGTCTCTATGTCTTTCTCTGTCTGTCTAGCAAGTGCATGCACCCTATAGCAAAAAAGAAAAAAAGAAAAAAACCTGACCAAAAAAAAAAAAGACAATATGGAAGAACCCCTAGGCCTTGAGGAAGAGGTGTTCTGTATCTACTGAAAATGTCCTTTTGGGCTAGCCATGATTTCACAGGTGATAAGGTATGTTTTGTGATGCTGAGATAATATGGAAGGTCCTGAGTTTGTGTCCAGAGAGCTCCCTATTTACCCTAGATAGGTATGCACATGCCTGTGATTCTGGCTGAGGCCAGAGGTTCAATCACAATATAAGAAGCTTGGTATGAGTGCCCTTCCATCTCCCTCTTTTAAGAAAGAATAAAGAATAGAGTTTAAAAAAAAATCCTTTGGTTTGATTAAAGCCTGTAAGCAAAAAAGGGAAATTTAAGTTAAAAGACAAATATTTTTAAATAGACTGTATCCAAGAAAGACTGAGCGTAGTGTACTGTAATGTAAGAAATAGATAGCACACGTGACTAGCGAGGCACCGAACTCAAGAGTGACTAAGTATGCTGTAAGTCGGACTTACTACACTAACACAGTAAATAATACATAAGTTTCCACTAATAATATTAAAAAGATTTAAAATATAGAAAAAGAAGATAGAGGCTAGGGAGGCCACTGAAGCCCAAGCAGTAGCATCCTTAATCTTTTTTCTCTGTATATGTCAGGAGTATGCTCTCAAGAGTCTCCCAATAAAGCTACCTTAACTCTTACCATTAGTTAATACTAGGATAGAATTAAACTATTCTAGTATTTCTGAATGTGAATTTATCTCATTGGAGAGCAACTCACAGAGAGTTTTGCAAGTTGGAAGGCAGCCAGAATAAGGGTGACCAAACAAATGGGCTTTGGAGTCAACGCTAGAGGTTGAACCAGGGAGCATGCCATTTGCAATCTCTGTGACCTACAGTCCCCTCACTTGTTAAAGGAAAATCAACAGCACTTATGTCAAAAAGGGCTGGGATACTTAAATAAAATGATCTAGGTAAAATATCTGGCATGGTGCCTAGCATACAACACATGCTTCAAAATCCTTAGCTGAGATTACAATATTTCATGTATTTTTGTCAATTTTAAAGTATGTGAAAGTGTTCTTTAAATAAGGTAAGTAAATAACAGTTATTATGTGGAGTTTGGAGTTAAAAGTATGGATAAAAGGAGGTCTTTATTTTAAGATTATATTTTTCTCTTGGGTGTTAGTGGTGGTGGGAGTTCTACTCAATGAGTCTCAGTTACAGTCGACCTTCAAACCCAACAGTGTCCAGTGTTCAGGAACCTTTACAGAGTACACTGCATAGGCCAAATTATTGTGTAGTTAAACATCTCTACCCTTAGATCACTTCAGGTCACTTCACCATACCCTGAGAGATTTTAATAAAAGTTAGATATTTAACACTCGTTAGTCTTGGTGATAGTTATGTGGATACATATTAGTACATAAATTTGAAATATTTTGTAAGTAAATTTAATGCAATGAATTAAAAGAAAAAACTGCTTATAACTGTCTTTAGCCTTTTCCATTAATACACATTTCCTGTGGTCAAATTATGACTAAATTTTTAAAAAGGAGATGAGATTAAATTACTTTTAAGACTAAAGAATTTACAAAATGAGAAATCAGGTTTCAACTTAATAAGGGAAACTGCTCTGGTTAATCATTAGAAATGTTCAATTATTTACTCTAGTTAGGGCTGGAGATAAGTCTGTCTGCCACTAGTGAAAACTGCGCCTTTAACAGGAATGCACATCACCAACTTTTATGAAAAGGGAAACACTACAAGGAGAAACAAAATACAATAGAGAAAAAGTAGCAAGGTCAGGTTAAAAACCATGCCAGATAGCTAATTCTCAGATTCACACCCAGATCAGAATGCTTTGGCTCAAAAAGAAACTAAATTTAGCTGAAGAAATAGGATTAAATGGCATTCAACAGACTGAGTACCAATTCTTTACTAGTTCTTAGATAATTTATTAAACATAGTTAATTAAGATGTGGGTCACTGAAATCAATATATCCTGGATAAGACTTAAATGAAAGAATACAGACAGAAAAATAAAAAATTGAATGAAAGGTGTAACCCAGCGCCTATGGCGTTGTTAAGTATTTCTATTAGAAGCTTTTGAGTTATTCTTGTTCACATTATTTTCACATATGGGCAGGAGTGGAGTTAGTGGAACAAATCTAGGAAATTCCTTAAAGCTGTTTTAAAACTCACATTTTAGGGACCAGCAGTTAGCGTAATGGCTATGTCGCTGGACTCCCACGTAGTTGACCGCGGTTCGCGTCCTGGACCAGGTGGCTTAAAACTCACGCCGGGTGTGTGTGCGTGCGTGCCCAAGATCCTGAGAGGAGAATGAAGGAGAAGGGATTGCGGCGTGACCATCCCCCCTGGGGGGTGATTTCTCGCTTTCTGTCTCTCTGTCTCTCTCTGTCTGTCTGAAGAGCGCACGCGCCCTATAGCGGAAACCTCTCAAAAAAACCCTCACATTTTATTTATTTATTTATTTTTTGCCAGAGGGATGTGATCACCCAAGAGACAGAGAGAAGGGAGAGTAATACAGTGCTCCCAAATGGGTGCTGCCACCTCTCCATCCCTTCCAGATTCAGAGCACCCCCACACAGGTGCCTGGCATGTCTTTCAAGCCTCTTTCCTATTCAACCCACATGATTGGCTATATGGAATCTGCTTCCTTCACTACCAGGTCATGGGTTGCACTTATTTATTTTCCCTTCTTAAAAAACAGATGCACATGATCCTTCTCCATGCTGGAAATTCCCAATAAATACTATAAAACAATATTAAATAACTTGTCTTCGATACCGGGTTTACCTAAATTTATTATAAATCAAGTCCCAGTGATTGGATTTTCCAAATAGCTGAGGGTCAGAGTATTTTTTTCTTCCTTTTTTTTTTTTTGTTTCTTCCATGAATGAGACAGAAAGTATCCCCAACAGGGTCTTCATGTTGTGACCTACCCTCAGCTTCAGCCAGTCTCAGGCCATGGGCACATTTGTGCCCAGCATGTTTAGGGAGGTCTCTAGTCAGACAGTCGGACCGTACCCATGCGTGTCAGCCACACGGAGCTCTGAGTTACGGACTCATCACGCTGTTTAGCCATTTTTTGTGTCAAGCTTTAACTCTTGGTGATAGAATTCTAATTTTACAACTTAGACAAATCATTTTTCTTAAATCTCAATATCATGATACATATATTACACAATAAATATAATATAGAAATATGAAATATTGTATTGAATTCATAAAATAGGCAAAATTGTAAAGGCACATTGTTTTATTAGAATGAAATGAGTTTTATGGTTGATTTGATAATACAATTAGCACACAATCCTCATATGAATACAATGAATATACTGATAAGGAAAAAAGAAAAATGACTATAAACTCCAATGAATATAGGTCACCTCATAAAAGTGTTGGTGCCCATTTTTTACACCTATCCTTTTCAGCTCCATACACACACACACACACACACACACACATTTTGACTTGCATTATGAAAGGATACTTACCATTTTCATTCTTTATTATGAATTTTTAAAAAAACAAAATGCCCAGGGCCAGATGCTGTAATGGTTACATTGCTAGACTCCCATATGGCTGACCGCAGCTCAAGTCCCAAACCTGGCAGCTTCAAACTCACACCAGGAATATGTGCGTGTTTGCCCAAAATACTGGGAGGAGAATGGAGGAGAAGGGATTGACCATCCCCCGGGATGATTTCTCACTTTCTATCTCTTGGACTCTCTCTACCTGGCAAGCACATGTGCCCTATAGCAAAAATCCCTCTCTAAAAAAAAAAAAAAGTTAGGGCCAACAGGTGACATGGTAGGTAAAGCGCTGGCTTCCCACATGGCCGACTATGGTTCTAGTATGGGATCTGGTAGCTTAAAAATCATGCAGGGCATGTGTCTGTGTGTGCTCAAAATCCCAGGGGGAGAATGGAGGAGAAGAGACTGCCATCTGGTCATTCTCCCTGGGGGGGTGACTTCTCACTTTCCCTCTCACTGTTTTTCTTTGTCTCTCCAGCAAGTATACACACCCTATGGCAAAATCCTAAATAACAAACAAACAAAATAAAATGCTCTCTTTTGGTAGGCAGGGCAAATTATCTTTGACGTCCTGAATTTCCCTGTTCTGTACGCTGTATCCTTTAGGTGACCCTTTCTCTTCACTCCTTAAAATCTAGAGCTTAGCTTATTTTTCTCCCTGTATAAACCTGAGTTAAGATTCTTATAGCACTGCACATCTTAGTCTGTGAAGGATAACTTTGATTAAGAAAAACTGTATCATGTCAAAGTGAAGAGTTATGAAAATAGAGATGGCACGTCGGGTACCAGGTAACTACAATTAGGAGAAGGGAGAATGGAATAGTCGTATCAAGGCCCAGACCACTTAAATTCATACCAAGCATTCATCTATTCTGCCAATTTTAATGCTGTTCCTATCAATCTGGTGAAATAAATACTATGAGTGGAAGTAATCAGATTAGAGCTGGATTTGTTCATAAGTGCTTTAAATACTACCACCATCAATAACTTGTGTCCTCTTGTTTACTAACTAAAATTAAAC
The DNA here is from genome assembly GCF_000334495.1 of Tupaia belangeri chinensis. Lineage (NCBI taxonomy): Eukaryota > Metazoa > Chordata > Mammalia > Scandentia > Tupaiidae > Tupaia > Tupaia belangeri. The sequence continues at coordinate 1,150,084 of NW_006160197.1, read as the reverse complement.
CCCTTAAGAGGATTATGGGTGGCCAAACTTGCCACTAGATTTTTCTCAAAATCCTCTTGTGTAAGACTCATCATTTGTCAATGGTAATTTTTGTACCCTTTGGCCCAAAGGCTAATTAAGTTGAGCATGTCTTCACCAAACTGTATAACTTCAATATCTTTTTAGTGATGTCCGTGCCCGTGCCTTGCTTTTTGTGTTACAGTCTGTTTAGTTAGTCAATGTTTTGTTTTGCTTTGTATTGTAGGTTTAAAAATCTTCATAAGAGGAATATAGGACTAGCATCACAATCTGACTAATAGTGATCAAACCAAAGGGTCACACAACAAATCACTTTCATCTGTTAAATGCCAATTAAAAAAAAAAAAAGAAAGAAAGAAAACATAATTGAGGCCAGCAAGTTGTCTGGTGGTTAAGAAGCTGGGCTACAACATGGCAGATCATAGCTCAAGTTCTGGTCCTGATGGCTTGAAAATCATGCTGGGCTCACGTGCATTCATGCCCAAAATCCTGAGAGGAGAATGGAGAAGAAGGGATTGTGGCATGGCCATCTCCCCCATCATGTATTATCTCACTTTCCCTCTCTCTGTCTCTCTCTGGCAAGTGTACACATCCTATGACAAAAGCCTTATTTTTAAAAAAGTCATAGTTTTATAACACAAGGATCCAAACAGACTTTGGGAATTTTGTTACAAAACATCATTCTACACAAGAGAACACCAAGTCATAGAGAAAATCAAGATGATAAAGAAGATTTAAAAAGAAACAAACGAACAAATAAAAAACCTGACGACATGGCCTAGCCCTGATGTGGCAGCAGTGCGCACTTTGCAATGCTGGAAGCTATGTGGAAGAGTCAGGTTTAGATACTGGGTTGACCAGTGTATGCACATGTGCACATGATCCTGGCTTGCTGGGAAATAAGGAAAGGCCTGAGCCCCTGTTGAGGGCACTTAATTCTCTCTTTCTCTATCTCCTACTCTTGAAATCAATACATACATATCAAACAACATTACAGAAGAACGTAATGGTAGAATCCAGACTCTCTTGAACCACATTAGGTACATTGCCTAATATACTCCCATAATATTCTTCCTTTCTAGTCTGTCTCCTAGCAGAATAGAAAACAAAAACAAAACAAAACAAATTCCTCAAATTTTAAGACCTATGTTAGGCCCCTCAAAGGTTTTTACATTTCTCTCCCTGAGGCAATCTGTGATCTTCTATCACCAAGCCTACAATACTTTGAGATGGCATACAAAGAAGTCGTATTAGTGAGGATTCTCTATTTAGAACATTTCTTTAAAGTCCAAAGATGAGGGCCTTGCTCCCTAGCACATTTCAGATGAAAACAGGCAGCATAAATCAGGAGAAAGCAAAGCCCAGGATCAAGTTTAATAAGCAGGGGATGGTGGCAATCATGGTTCTCAGTGATGATATTGATCAGGACAGAGGTATCTCTACAAACATGGTTGGAGATTCCTGAACATCTACAGGTTAAGTGAGTTTAGGACCTATACTAGAGTGAAGGACCAATCAAGGAAACAAACTGGGCCGACTCAGTTCATCACAGCTTTAAGGCTGTGTAACAGTCATCATCCATGTGACCCCATAGTTTATCACCATACCTGCAGGAAAGAGACCCACTTCTCTCTGCCCTGACCTCCATAACACATACTGGTTACCAGAGAAAGGCTAGTCTCCCCATGAGATCCCAAATGTCACAGTGGTAGAAAGGCTAAGCAAACTTCCTATTATGAGAACTGGTAAAGGAAGCCTTCTAACTCTGATTATTCAATGCTATTTTGTTAACTCAGTATGCAACTTCAAAAAAGTACAACATTTTCCCCTCTTCATTCTTTTATTTTTTTTATACTCAATCACTGCACGTCTTTACCACATACAAAATGGAGTTTCCCAGCATAAATATACTGAATATAAAAGGAAATTGCCATATACATTATCATTACTAGGAAATTTGTCATTTTTGTGTTTGTTAAATGTTTTGCTTCTTTTGTTTCCCTTTATTCCCTTCCATGCAACTTTTTGTATACTAATAGATAAATCTATATTCTACAAATTATCTATTGATCTTTGAATAATGCTTTTCTTTAACGTTTAACAGTTTTATAATAAGCAGTTTTTTTTACTTAAAGTCAGAGGTAAAATTGGCAGAAAACTAAAAAGTAATAGCTCAAAGGGTTTTTGTGTGGTTTAAATGAGTAAAGTTCTTAGAACCTTGTCTGGAACATTAATAAGCTTTTACAAGCATATGTCATTGCTTTTATTATTGTCAATATGACCCTTCCAAAATTTGTTGAAAATTTTATAATGACAAAAGTATGCATTATATCTGGAAACACCTCAAAAAGAGAAGCAGATCAAGTATCATATCATACTGGTATTTTCTTTCTTTCTTTCTTTCTTTCTTTCTTTCTTTCTTTCATTCTTTTTTTCCTGAATAAAGCCAATCATATTTTTGGAACTACAGACAGATGTATTCTGTATATCAAACAGCAAATGCCATAGTAACCACTGTTTCTAGGCAATTGTAGAATTGTATATGGGGTCCACTTTCTATACAGTAAATATAAGAGGAGAGTGGGAGGAAATTAAATGTTACAACTCAAAAAAACACTGAAAAGAGGTGTGTGTGTGTGTGTGTGTATATATATATATATATATACATACATACACATACATATATTCATATATACACACATATACATTCAGATATTTTTGTTGTAGGGCACATGTGCTCACTGAAGAAACAGAGGGACGGAATGCAAGAAGTCACCTCCCAGAAGGGATGGTCATGCGACAATCTCTTTTCCTCTATTCTACTCTTGGGATCTTGGGCACAGATACACATATGCCTGAGGGTGAGTTTCAAGCCTCCAGGCCTGGAACTCAAACTGTTGTCAGCCATGTGGGAGTCCAGTGACATAACCATTTCGCCATCTGCTGATCCCAAGAGGTATATTTCTTAAAGATCACAAATACATAGCTCTATTACAACAGAGGAGTACAGCCCTAACTATTCAGTAAAAAGTAAGTAGGATTAAAATGCATTAAATAAGAACAAATTAATAGTTGTACATTCCATAAGCATTTGACTATCTTATCTCCTGAAAAACCATGACATATATTTTAAAATAAAATTGAATAAAAGATAAGTAATGTAAAACTTTTTTTTTTAGAAAAATGAAGTCAATTAAGAAGCAAACTCTCTAGGTATTGAATTTCACTTGCATAATACTAGATGGCAAAAAGATTCAGTTTCCTCAATATTTGAGTGTTTGTAGCATAATGAAAAAAATAAGACTAACTGAAGTGCCCAATAAATATCTTTCTTATTGAGTTTCTAGTCACACAACTCACTCTCCCTTCACAAATGATGTGCCATGCTAGTAGCCAGGGAAAAACTGCTGTCTATTGTATGCACACAATTCCAAGCAACAAAGCACCAAATGTACCAAGTAAAAAAATTCTGTTAATTTCTATGGGTCAAAATCTCCCCCAATTTCTTTCTAAACCTTTTTCCTTTTCTCCAAATATAAAATAGGCTATGGAGGCTAATTTGTCAGTAAGATCAGGACATCCTTTGCCTTTCGATTTTTATTAAAAGTGCTCTCATAGACAGTTGATCAGCAGAAACCATATTCCAAAACATAGTTTTAACCTCAAAATTCTGTCCCTTTTGAGTCAATGTCATTGCATTTCTGACTTCCTTTTTCACAAATGGCCATCTTTATGTACACATATATGTACATTTTATGCAACATACACATGATATGAGTCATGTAATAACAGCATGAGCCAAATACCATGTGTCTTGTTGCACAAATGGCATTTCAAATCATTAGGCAGAACCACATTCTCAAAATACTCAAAAACTACCAAAGGAAAACAAAAGCTAAAATATTTCTACTTGCATGTTTTCTTTTCCAAATGAACATTTTTATAGATAACAATGTATTCACCTTGACAGAGAAAAAGATATGAGGGTATCTTATAAAAAAGGAATGCAGAGAAATTTAGAAACAGTTAAAGGACAGACAGTGTACACAATGGCAGTAAAATATGTCCTTTAAAATATATCTATTCCCCAGAGAAAATAGGTGCAGAAATATGCCCCAAGAAAAGTTAGGACAAATGAATTTGTAAACTCGGATATTTATTGAATAATCTGGAAATAGCACAGTTCTCAAAACTTAACTCAGAAAAATGAAAATATGGATATTTTTAGTATAAGTTCCAAAATCATTATCTAAATACCTTAATCTACCAGTATTGAGAAGAATCTTAAAGAATGGGGCAAATGATTAACTATGGACATTTAAAAACTATAAAATACATATACTTGTAGGCTGTTTTATCAGTAAGCCTTGACTAAGTTAAACATAGTATCAGTGGCTACTTAAGAGAATATAAAAATAAAATCAAAGCTCAAAATAAATACAACTATGCTAACTATAAATCAGTGTGCCGTGTATTACTGACATCAATCTCTCTAGTTCTACTTTCTATCACTTCACCCACACAAAATAAGCATTTGGTATTTCTAATATAAGGTTGCTATTTCCAATATTTTCTTATGGCTTTATTAAAGGATGCTTTGGGGGGAAATACAAAAAATCAGAATCCTGCACTTCTATTAAACAGCGCACCCTTGTGGTTCATTTCGCATCCTAAACAACGAAAATAAAAGGATGAAAATTTATACAAAATTCTTCATGGACTTAGAACTTATTTTGCCATAAATTTTTTTCCATGATAATATTTTTTTAAGTATTAAAAATAGTGACTTTCTCACATTTCAAATTCAGAGCTAAATTGTTAAAGTAGATAAAATATATTTATAGTGATAATGATGATGTCTGATTAAATTTAAAACAAGAAAGCAGTAAAAGAAGCAGAATTCACCCATAAATTCAAGTGTTTGGTTGAATGCCTAAATATCTCCATCAGGCTATATAAACATTTTCAATTCAAAGATCAATTGTATTTATATGCATTATATGTTTTAGTTATTGATCCTCCAGTTTGCAATATAATCCTACTAATAATTCTAGCTTTTCTGTAAAAGATTAAGAAAATAATGCCTTGAATTACATTGTCCAATTAATATAAAAATAAGTGTAAGCAGTCTTTAGCCTATCCAAGTACTTATGAAAATTTACCTGATACATAAATGAATTAGGAAAATTTTGTGATGTTAAGTGTGACAGACATACTCATTGCCTATAACATCCTAGGCTATGTGGAAGCTTAGGTTAATGTCTACTTTGCAAGTTTTAGAAAGTTTATTCATTAATATTTCTTCTATGAGAGAAAGGAAGACAGAAAGAGGGATGCAGAAAGACAGAGAGAGAAAGAAAGGCATCCCCTAACAGAGTCTACCATCAGCCCAGTCTCAGACTGCCCAGATCACAGGCACGTCAGCACACGGCCGGTGAACCCTGGACCTTTCCCATGAGAGTCCTGCTGCATCATTGCTGCCCCACTGCCTGGCTTTACTTTTCAATTCTTTTGAATATCTACCGTGTTGCAAAATTGTCCTAGAAAACACAATTCCTGTTCTCTGGCTAGAGAGAAGAGGAAAATTTTTAAAAATACTATAAGCTGTAACAATATTATATAACTTGAACAATTATCTTTAGATGATGGAGGATATCAAATTATATATATATATATACTCTGCAGTCTAAAAAGAGAAACCCTGGAACTAGCAGATGGCATAATGGTTACATTGCTGGACTGTCATGTAGTCAACCACAGTCCAAGTCTGGGACCCAGCAGCTTAAAACTCACGCCAAGGGCATATGTGCGTGCATGTCCAAGATACCAGGAGGAGAAAAGAGGAGATGGGATTGTGGAGTGGCCATAGCTTTTTTGGGGTAATTTCACACTTTCCCTCTCACTGTCTCTCTCCCCAGTGAGTGCATGTACCATAAGGCCAAAACCTCTAGGGGAAAAAAAGGAAAAAAAAAGAAAAGAAACTCATGCCACGTGCATTTGCATACATGCCGAGGATCACAGAAGGAAAATGAAGGATAAGGGATTGTGATGTGGCCATCCTCCTGGGAGGTGATTTGTCATGTTTCCTCTCACTGTCTCTGTCTGTCTGTCTGTCTCTCTCTCTGGCAAGGAAATGAGTCCTATGGCAAAACACCTCTTACGTTAAAGAGAGAGACAGAAAGTAAAAGAGAGAACGCTGATCAGTTAGTAGAGGACCTTCGAATCACAGCCGAGCTATTCAATGCTTCTGAACTGAGAAATGATCATTAAGAAACATCAACACGTCATTTTGTCACACTAAGTATTCTGAAGATAGGCACTGTTTTCTCCTTGTTCTCTGCCCTGATTTCTCTAGGCATGACTAGCAGAGCTTGATCAGCAGAGAGCTTTAAGGAAGGATTGGTTTCTACCTGAATGAAAACAGAAAAAGAAAAAGGCAGCAAAGATAATCTCGAACTTTTCAGTTTGGGAGAGAAGAAAGTAGATTTGTTTTGAATATGCTGTTTTCCGGGTAGTGAATAAGCAACTGTAACTGAAACACTATTGGGAATAGAATTATAAAATTTATGTATTAATCTCCTAGAGCTGCCATAACAAATGACCAAGACTGGTTAGCTTAAAACAAGAGCGATGTATTTGTATATAGTTATGCAGGCCAGAAATCTGAAATCAAGGTATTGACAGGACCATGCTCCTCTGAAGGCATTAGGAGAGAATCCTTTCGTGCCTCTTCCAGCTTCTAAGAGCTCCTGCTTTCCTTGGCTGTGGCATCACACCAGTCTCTGCTCCTTTCTTCACAAACCTTCTCCTTTGTGTATCTTTGCCTGTATTTCCTGTCTCCATTTTTTTTTTTCTTTTTAATTTGCTAAAGGGCACATATACTCATTGGAAAGAGACAGATATAGAGCAAGAGAGAGTAAAAATGAGAGAAAAAAACATGAGAGATGGTCACGCCACAATCCTTTTTCATCTATTTCTCCTTTGGGGATTTTGGGCATGCCCATGCATGTTTTTTAAGTCCCTGGGTCCAGTTCTGGGACTTGAATCATGCAGTTGGCCATATCGGATCCAGTCACCTTAGCCACCATACCAGTGGCTGGCCCTCCCCTATTCTGATAAGGTCACTAGTCACTGGATTTGGGACCAAGCTAAATCTCAGATGATCTCATCTTTAGATCTCTAGATTAACTATTACATCTGCAAAAACTATTTCTACATAAGGTTGCATTCACAAGCAAAGAGGTTAGGACAGAGACATTTCCTCTGGGGAGAAACTACTCAAAACACTACAGTCGAGAACCCTCAGCCCATGACCTCAACAAAAAACAGAAATCTTCTCTGAAAGAATATAGTAAATACAGGCTAAGATCATGAATTCAGTTACTACCGAACCTTGAAAATGAATGAACAAACTGGTGGCTAGAAAAGAAAAAAAAAACGAGAGTACTAAAATGTAGGAAGAGTATTAGGAACAAAGGAGAGAAAAAAACAAGACTAAGGGCAGCTTAATCACATCAAAGAATTTAAAAATCGTAAGTTCTGAGATACCTAGGAAGGCATGAATTCATGTGTGTGCACACTCACATGTACTTGCACACACACATATACATGTAAATACTAATAGAACCATAGTTTAATCATTAAGATTTCTGTAATAAATTTTTTAAAAAGGTTCTTCTGCTTCTCTAGGGAA
>NW_006160197.1:1102575-1142342 GCF_000334495.1 Tupaia belangeri chinensis | reverse complement strand
AATTCTGGGTCCTACTGAACAATACATCAAAGAACTATCCAGATGTCCAGATCAAAAGAAAAATTAATTAGAAAATTGCATAAAGATGTGTAGTTTGCCAAAGGCAACATACAAAAGAAAAAAGCTTACTTAACATGGAGGCACCAACGAGTCATAGAGCAGAGGTTGAGAATCAAAAGAAACAGTTTTCAGTGAGGTCACTGATAGCACAGCCCAGAATTTTAAGAAGCAGACTATTAGACAAAACAGACCTCTTGGGGATCCAAGCACAAAGGAAGTTTACTGAAAAGGATTGAGAACAGCTGGAATAAAGATTTGTACACAGGGGCTAAGATTTATTTCTGTGCAAAGCAAAGATTTTGGAAGCTCTTAAAAGTATACTAATTTACACTCTCGCAATATAGATTTATGAAAATTAAAAATATAAAGCAATCCTGAAAATGCTACTTCTTAAATGACTTAACTATGAAGAACACTTTTTTAATGAGGTTTTTGCCTTAGGGCGCCTGTGTTCACTAGCGGCAAAGACAGACACAGTGAGAAGAAAAGTGAGAAATTACCCCTCCCCCCAGGGTGGATGGCCATGCCACATTCCTTTTTCCTCCTTTCTCTTCCTAGGATCTTGGGCATGCACGCACATGTAACTGGTGTGATTTTCCAGCCACCAGGTCCAGGACTCAAACCGCGATCGGCTATATTGGAGTCCAGCGACAGAACCACTACACCATCTGCTGACTCCTATGAAGAAATTTAAAGAGGCCAAAAGCACAAAATGAAATCTGTGGGACCCTGACTTGGCCCCAGCATATTTCATTTAGTTTCAAGCTCTTTTTCTTGCTCATACCCAGGCATGCCATCATCTTCACATTCCTACTTCTTTGAACAGGGTTCCTGTGTCTGACTAATGAATTCCCACACAGTCTAAGACCAAATTTGCGTATGATCTCTTCTGTGAAGCTTTACCTGACTACCAAGCAGTTACCCTACAAAACCTAGTGATACTAACATTTGAAAAAAAAATCTTCCTGACTTGTGAAATAAGATTTCATACCATAAACATTAAATTAAATAAGAAAATCTTAATAGAAATAAGGAGATGGCTTAATAGATGATTTTCCAAGTGACTAATGACATCAAGTATTTTTCAAATTCATTTCTAGCTGTTCAAGTTGCTATTTGCTTCCTAAACACCTATAACATAGCTTATAAACTATGTTTTAAAATATGGTTAAACTTTTAAAAAAAGAAAGAAAGAAAATACAGATACGTATATATGTATATTAGGTGATATTAGGTGCTTGGGAAGAAATAGTTTACTTGACTAGTCAATTTCCTAAGCTTCTAAGGTAGAAATAAAACCCTCCACTAGCTATAAGAAAATTTATCAGTGCTTTAAATGCCTCAAAATAAAATTTACTTTCATAGGTATTTAAATTCTCTGATTATAAACAACAAAATGCACAAACTCATGTTCAATCAGATTTGCCCCCAACGGCACTTATATTCCACATGAAAAAAGTAAAGAATGTTCAGATCATCTGGGTATGAAAAGTAGATGACAATAGCATCCTCACAAATCGCAAACTCGGGGAAATGGGGAATTGTGAGGGAGTAATAATAAGTTTTGAGGAAAAGGTACACTTAGGAAAAGGTACAAGTAGAACACTGCTTGGAACATAGGAGTAAATAAAGGTAAGGTCAATAAAAGGCTTAAAGGGACCAGCAGTTAGTGTAAAGGCTATGTCGCTGGACTCCCACGTAGTCGACTGCGGTTCGAGTCCTGGACCCGGTGGCTTAAACTCACACTGGGCGTGTGTGAGTGCGTGCCCAAGATCCCGAGAGGAGAATGGAGGAGAAGGGATTGCGGCGTGGCCATCCCCCCTGGGGGGTGATTTCTCGCTTTCTGTTTCTCTGTCTCTGTCTGTCTGGAGAGCGCATGTGCCCTACAGCAAAAACCTCTCCAAAAATAAATAAATAAATAAAAGGCTTAAAGATAAAAAACAAACAAACAACTATACAATATCAATGTACCAGAAAGAGACTAGAATTTCCCATGAAGAGCCCTTGAATCAGGACAAGAAGATACATGCATCTAGTTAGAAACCCATGAACATAACCCAATTAATAAAAAAAAAAAAATTAAAAACAAGTGTTTCTGTTCTTAATTGTACCTATGAAGCTAGAGCCCTTGGTTAGGCCTTAGTAAACCAAACTTCAAGTTTATTGAACACTTATTTGCCTGAATATAAAAGCTGCTTAAAACTGATATTTATTCTTTAATGTATCACAGAAGTATATGGGGGATTTTCAAATATTCATGAAAAAATTGATTTATTATTTTAAATTGATTTATTTTACATTCATTCACAGTACATCATCAAAGCATATGAAGTGAGATTTCCCATCCAGAATACACTATATTGGATTAATTATAAACATGTTATTATCAACAAATAATTTTCCATTTTTGTTTCTTATATATCTTTTTTTAATTCCAGTAAGAATTTATTTATTTTTATTCAACATAAAATGTTGAAATCCATGCATAACTTTTCATATGTATTTTCCAAAAACTTTTTGAAGCCCCTTCATACATCTATTGAAGGTCTTTTCCAGCAATTAGCTACCATCTTATTACATATTAGTAACTCTTATACTCTTATTAACTTTTTTAGTAGTCTACCCAGAAAAAAAAAAAAAAAAAAAAAACAAGTGAGAAGAAAAATAGATCGTCCCCTAGCCCATCCTAAAGAACAAATGAAGCAAAACCACTCACCTTTTCTGTTTCATCCACACTCATGGATTTTACTACACAGGAAGCTGGCCTCTCCTGGATGTTCACAGGGTCCTGGGGCACTCTCTGAGATGCTGGCATTGGGGGCAAGGGAGCCCGCCTCTTTTTGGGTGCATCTGATGGTAGTGTATTTGAAATATATGGCTTGGAAATGGTGTTGGACCTCACAAAAGTTGGGCGGTGCTTGGTTACCAGTGGAGTGGCAGGTGCACTTGCAGTCTAATGAAAAACAATGTAATTTCAAGATTAAAATACACTTGCAATAAAAAAAAAAAAAAAAACGATTTGAAGAATCTTGTATAATACTACATAGGAAAATACTCACTTGGTCCCGCTTCTTCTTACTGCGTTGAAAAAAGCTTAAGAAGCCTTTATTTTCTTTCTCCTTCATAATGTCTAGGTTTTGTGATATTTGGCAGGATTCTGAAATAGAAGAAAGGTATCTTACTTTTGTATGTGAGGTTGATGGTTCACCTCCAAGTTGTCCTTGTTTCATTTTCCCTTTAAAAATTTATCTAGGGCCAGTTTGGTAGCTCAGTAGTAACACACTGGTTATGTGGAAGATCATAGCTACAGGCCACAATCGTCCACGGTTAACAGAAAAGATAACTTGTCAATACATATCTGTGAACAGAAATATACAATACCACTTACAAAGTATTCTTGTCAAAAATATTTCGTCAAAGTCAGATTGATCTCTAAATTTAACAAGCAAGTTATAGAAAATAAAGTGGATAGAGAAACATGTAAGTGACATCATACAATGCAATCAGCAAATTCTCAAATATGGAAAACTCTTAAGATAAATGACCTGATTTTTTTCAACAAGTGAATTACAAATTAAAAAAAAAAAAAAGTCTGGGGCCAACCCCATGGCCTAGTGGTTTAAAGATCAGTCTTCAACATGGCCAACTTTGGTTTGAATCCCAGCTTGAAACACATGCTGGCCACATGAGAAAAAAGAAAAAATTCTGGCAGGATGGAGAAGAATTGTTCCATGACCACAACCCCCTGGGAAATACCTTCTCTTACTTCCCATCTCTCTCTTACTGTCCCTCCATGATGAGCACATGTGCCATAGGAAAATATTAAGTTAAAAAGACAAGGAGTAGGTATTTGTAAACTTCAAAAGCATTTCCTCTACATAAAAGCATATGGATTTTGTGGTAGGTCACACTCTAATCTGGATGACACTGGAAACAAAGCGTTGTATATCAAAATTTGAGCAATATCATTTAATAGAACTTGGGATTATGTATATATTCTTAAATGAGGAAATAGGTGACTAGAGAGACATAATAACTTGGACAAAGACACACAGGCATTAAATGATATAACTGAAACTAGTATCAATTTAAAGATGACACATAGTGCCTGAGATTTTTATTTTTAAATGCCACTATTTCATTTTAAGATAGACTCTTCCACTAATTGAATGTTGATATACAATTAAATTTAGTTAGAATAGTAGATATAAAAGTTATATAGTGGTACAGTACAATAAATATGCCCAAAGTATTTCAAATTGTTATTTTTGGTAAAGTAATTTCCAAGCACCCAGTTATCCTCCACTTTAGTTAACCCCTAAGTCTTCACATAAAGTTCAAGGACAAGATAACTGCAAGCCAAGAGCTAAACATTAAGACAAGCAAAGGCTTGAGCCTACTGAGAAAAGCAACTGAAGGTGCTGCAGTTTCTCGTTTCTAGGAGAAAGGCTAAAAGTAACTACATGCACAGTCTGAATCCTTCTGATGATATCAGACAAAATAAGAAAGACAGAACATTCATTAATACAACTGTTGTGTTGACCTTGTAGTCTCTGACAGTATAAAAGGAGTTTTCTTAATTTTACTGTCCTAATCTGTTAGAGTTCCGTTCACAGCATTTAATAGTCTGAATAAACCACATACTTCTATGGCTGGAAAGGCTATTAGAAATCAATGCATTCAACACTCTCAAAATAAGGCCAATAGATTATGGAATTTGCTTGGGGTTACATATGTGCAGAGAAGCAACGTTAGGAGCAAAGGCCAAGTACAAGTAACAGAGTGTTGTTGCTGGAAAGAAACGCAAAGACAACTTTTTCCAGCCTCTTTATTATTATTACAGAAGTAGAAGGTAAGATCCAGACAGAGATATTTCCTGTATTAGCTTGACAAATTAGCTTGCCAGTTAATGTACTGTCAGAAGTAAAATGCCTATCTTCTGACTCTTTACCAGTATACATTTTAAGACCTTTAGGCCTTTTCAAGGTCTTTGATTAGGCTGGTCTTCATGATAGCCACCAATAAACATATAATCACACTATTACTTGTGTAGGCTTAATTCTGAGAATTAAGAGCATCGCTGTACTTTAGGAAAATTAGAAGTGGAAAGAAAGCAGATTAGATTCTGATAACACATAATATGTACACTTTATTAAGGTTTTTTTTAAAGTAGGGTGGTAATTATTATGGTAATCGATTATCTAAACATATCCTTTTTTAATAGGGGAGGAACTTTCAAAGTTTATTATTATTGGACAATTATTAATAAAGTTTTTCTCTATAAAAGTAATAAATGTCCATTATAAAATCCTGTAATATAAAGAAACATGAGAAAGTCATAGTCACATATAGCCCTACCACCCTAAGGTAACAACTACTAAAATATTTTTATGTATTTCTTTTCCAAAATTTCATGTAACAGTTGTTCTTTTTTATGTACTATATAAAACACATTTATAAGCTTTTAAAGCTAATTTTAGCATAATTTCTCATATTATTAAAAATCTTCACAAACAATTTAATGAGTACAAATTTTCTTATGATGAACATAACATTATTATTCTGAATAATTATTCAATAGACATAACATGAGATCTTTTCATGATATCACCAAACTATTAGCATTCGTTCCCAATAAAGATTCTAGCATAGTCATTTGTTCTTGTGTGAAAGTATATGTTTTCTCTCTTAGATTACATAATATTTAAACATTAATGAAAATGAAATTATTATAATTAAACTCAGAAATTAAGTGGGGGAATTTATAAATTATCTTTGAGGAAATAGAACACAAAGATTTTCTGAGTTAAAATCTCTTACAACGTGTACACATTAGTAATGTTATGAAAACAGGTAAAGTTAGACATTTATTTTCAATTTACCCAGTTTTATGTTATAATTTGTTTCTACAGATTCATATTCTTACCTTGTAAAGATGACTTATTGAAGGCAGTGACAGAAGTGGCTACAGAAGGAGGGGTAAAAGAGGGTAAATTGACTGTAAAGATGATGTTTGTTCAAGTATAAAACATCGCTGAGTTGAAAAAGTAGTGTACAGACTATGGAAGGCCTACCACCTTGGAATACTTTGACGTTCTCTGAGTATGTAATTGTTCCCTTCACTAAACCTGGTTTTTCCTAGTAAAACTGATTCATATTGAATAAATAAGCTTGCTTTTGTTGACGATACATCATAAAAATCAACATTATCTAAGATCTTGTTAATCTAATATGTCATATTATTTCTATAGATTAAAACTGCAAGTTGTCTCAGAAGTTTTTGGACTTAGATGGATTCATCTTATAAGCCAGTTTATTTTGGATGCTATCTTTAGGGAAAAAAATTGGCAAGAAACTTCTAAATTTTAATGTCAATTAAGATTCAAACAAAGCCATAGTGAGTCGACAGTAATTCACACTCGATTAGAGCAAAAATGAATTTACAAGTAAATTTTCATTTTTTGTTCAAATTTCAAGGCCACATAAAGTCAAATTCCACCATATACACTAAAAAACGTATAGGTAGATAGAAAAATAAAAATTATAGATGACATATAAGATGAGTTTTTCTTTCCATACATGAAATCAAGTTAATTTTATATTTATTTATTTACATTTAGTTTTTCTCTCCTTTTCCTAATGACATGTATTTCCTTCTATGTATAGAATCCATTAACTTGCCGTCATGAACTTGAGAACACCTACATATTAACATGACACATACTCACACACACATACATGTATTTACTTCCTGAATGAAGCAAAAATCTTACCTCTATTGGCATCCATGGCATATAACTCTCTGAGTCCCAGGTCATTCAGAGATTTTGTCAAGTCGAGGGGCTCCTGAGATTGATAATCTTTCAACAACAGTGTATGTAATGGATCAAACTCACATTTGCTGCATATAATAGGGGCAAGTTCTTGAAGTGATGCGTGTGGACTGACTCTCACTATGGCCTTCTGTGTTTTCTTAAAATTGATTACTACTCTGACAGTTTTCTGAAACACAAATTACAGCCACAGTTACAACCCAATTTATGTACTGAAACAAAATGTCTATAATCACGTCGAGAATAAGCGTTCTAGTCTTACGTATTCAAACAATAAACAGTACTTTCTTTTTGATTACTGCTACTTCCTAAATCCAAAGCAAGTTCTTAGGAATAAACATTAGTTTTCTTATTAAATAATGCAGTTTAAGTTCACAACCTTTTTATAATAAAATATTAAACAGGTTTATTTCCCAAAAGTAACAAAAAACACATCATATCCTGTACTACAGATAGTTTTACTTTGTTCCTTAAAATATTTACTATTTTAATTTTTTTAAGAGAGATTTTTCCTATAGTGCATGTATGCTTGCCAGAGTTTTAGAGAGAGGGAGAAAATGAGAAATCAACCCCCTCCCCAGGGGGATGTCCACACCGCAATCCCTTCTCCTCCATTCTCCTCTTGGAATTTTGGGCATGTACACACACGTGTACAGCATGTGGTGAATTTCAAGCTGCCAAGTCAGGGACTTGAACCATGGTCGGCCATGTGGGAGTTCAGTGACATAACCATTACGCCATCTGCTGGTCCCTAAAATAGTTACTTTAAAATTAACAAATACATATAGTTTATCCTCTATATATAAATCAAACTTAGCAATATTAAAAATATTTAATATCAGTCACATGCTACAGAAGGTAAATATTTTAATATTAATTTAAAACATGTCAACTTTTTATAAAAATATGAAAATGCATGTATTCAAGTCATATGTAAATTAGCTATCAACTGAATGTATAAACTTTTATGTATTTCATGAAGTGAAAAATGGTTGATATTCATAATGAAAGAATATTTCTTGAAACCATAAACTTCTATTCCATTGCTTATAAAAGAAAATTTTATAATGAAGAACTGATGATACTACAATCATTGCAGTTAAAAAATTTCACTGAAAATGTATACATTAGGGCCACATTTGGCATGGTGGATAAGGTGCTGGATTCCCACATGGCTAGGAACGGTTCAAGTCTCAGGGTTGGAGGCTTGAAAATCACACTGGGCATGTGTGCATGCATGCCCAAAATCCTGTCAGGAGAATGGAAGTGAGGGGTCTGTAGTTTAGCCATCCGCTCAGGGAGTGACTTCTTACTTTCCCTCTCTATCTCTCTCAGGAGAGCACACACGGCCTACGGCAAAAGCATTTAAAAAAAGAAATTAATACATTAAAGAAAATTGGGGGTCAGGCAGTGGTGCAGTGATAATGTAACTGGACCCACATGGAGAGGTCCTGGGTTCATGTCCTAGAAACCACTCTGAGCACACTGGGTGCACACGCACATCCCTATGATTCCAGCTGGCTGAGACTAAACTAGGGATGGATTGCCATGTGACGACTCTTCTGGGGGTACCTCTCTCTCTGCCTATCTCTCTGTTGATCTCTCTTTCATGGAAGACATACATAAATAAAAAGTATGAGTTCATATTTTAAAAAAAGAAAACTGACGGGGTCGGCAGGTGCAGTGGTGGTTAAGGGCACTGGTGGTTTGAGTCTCGGACCTGGTGGTTTGCTTGCTTTCTCTCTCTCTCTCTCTCTCTCTCTCTCTCTTCTCTCTCACTCTATTCCTCTCTAGTCAAATTAAAATAAATAAATAATGTTAAATAAAATAATTATTAAAAAAAAAAAGAAAACTGAGTCCTTGGGTGATACAAATTAATAGTAGTTTAGGGGATAGTAAGTTACAACTTCTATTACTAAGTGTAAAGAGTCAAAAAATTATTTTAATAGTTTCTTAAATGAATTTTCATTAAAATATTCTAAAACCTTCCTTAAAATATAAAGTGCTTACTAAAAGGGAAGCTGAAAATAAAGGTAATTCATAATTGTAGATTCCAATACGATCACATTGATTACTCGATCGAAACTCTAAAATGTTCCCCAAATTCCAGTCAATGATCAATAACCAACTAGATCCTAAGCGAAGTGGTCCAAGAAAAAGAATAACCATGTTAACATCAAATTTGACCAGGAAAGTCAATGTTAAGTTCATTTACAATAAAATAAAATTTGTAAAACTACAAAAAATTTCAAAATTACAAAATTACAAAAATCAACTTATTATTTTAGGGGCTGGCAAGTGGCTTGGTGGTTAAAGGTGATGGACTCCCACATGGCCAACTGTGGTTTGAGTCCTGGACCCAGAGGCTTGCCTTCTCACTTTCCATTTCCCTCTCCCTCTGTCTCCCTCTGATCAAACTGGAAAATAATAAGTTCAATAAAATAATTTTTAAGAATCAACTTATTATTTTAGACACAAGACATCAATATCTACAGTGAAATTCTTACCTCTGGTATTATTGGTGTAGGTTTTTTCTTATCCACATTTTTTGGCTTTAAAATGACCTTCTCTACCTCCAACATTCCTATTGGTGTGTTTGGCTTAAATTTGACATGGTTCTTTTCAGCTGACAGTAGATCAATTGTGTAACTTGATGGATTTAAATGATACTGTGCACAGAGGAATATCAACAAGTCCATCATAGGTTTACTGCAAAAGAAGAGTAATGTTGATCATAAAGGTCCATAAAGTAGTTTTACTATTACCGTTTTGAGGTTGTTCCTAGGATGCTCTTATCTTCAGCAAATAAAGTTGGTCTAGCAGGTGGAGTGGTGGTTGAGGTACTGGACTTTCACATGGCTGACCATGGTTCAAGTTCTGGACCTGGTGGCTTGAATATCACACTGGGCACATGTGCGTGCATGCCCCAAATCCCAGGAGAATGGAGGAGAAAGGATTGCAATGTGGCTATTCCCCTGTGGGGGGGAGGGAGGGGTGGGTGATTTCTCACTTTCCTTCTCACTGTCTCTCTTTGACACATATGCCCTATGGCAAAAACAAAAACAAAAATAAAGTTGCAAAAACAGTACTTGTGAAAGTAGCTTAAAATCTAACTGCAAGGTATTTAAGTAGATACAATTACAATAGTTAAAAATTCTGGGTAGAGAGCTTAGATCCAAGTGCTGACTTGATGATTATGATTTTATTTGTTGAATTGTCTTCATACTAGAAATTTCAGGAGGAGGAATCCTTCCCTTGCCCAAGAGTGGTTACTTAGTTTTGCAGAAGTTCTTTCACAATATTGGAAGACTGTCCATCTTCAGTTTATAAATTAGTTATATTCCAAAGTTCTTGTCAGAATAAAGCCTTTGAAAAACCACCACCACATTTTGGCTTTAGAAAGCAGTTAGTGAAGCTCACAAAATCCTATAGTACAGATTTCTTAAATCATTCAAAGGATACTTATTTAATATTTTCTAGGCACTGAAGACACAGTACAGACTTATGGAAAACTTATTCTCATAAAGGTAATACTCTACGAACCTATTAGACTATGTGTTGGCAAACTATACCTGCAGGTCAAACAGTTCACAGTTTTTGAAAATAAAGTTTTATTAGAACAATGCCAAGTACATTTGTTTACCTAATGTATAAGGCTGCTTTCATGTTACAATGGCTGTCTTCAACAGATGTGACCAAAATTGTAAGACCCACAAATTTAATGTATTTACTGTCTACTCCTTAGAATAAGCTTAGGAGCCTTGGGAGAAACAATTTTAAAAGGAACAAAGTATATGCATGAGATAATTTCAAATAGTGATTGAACATTGAATGTTAATTTAATACTTGAACTATTTCTGTAGGAACTTGCATACCCAACTTCAAATTCAGGATATTTTCCAATTTTTTGCTTCCCTTTCCACAGGCACCACTTATTGATATAAGCTTGTGTTTTCATTTATATCATCAACTGGAAAATGTGGTATCTGAGTCTTTAACTGTTGGTCCTTAAGAAGAGCAAAAAATCTTTAGTATCATGAGCTTTCCTTGAAATTCTGCTGTGTGTTTCTTTTTTTTTTTTTTTTTTTTTAGCTTGTAACAGGAAACATGTACTCATCAGACAGAGGGAGAAAAAGTGAGAGGGCACCTCCTCAGTTGAGATGGCAATGCCTCAATCCCTTCTCCTCCATTCTCTCAGGATTTGGGGCATGCATGCACATGTGCCCAGTGTGTTTTTCAAGCCACCAAGTCTGGGACTTGAATTGTGTGATTAGCCATGTGGGATACAGCCACCTTAGCTACCATACCATCAGCTGATCCTGAAATTTTTGTTCACTCTTTTTTTTTTTTTTTGAAGAGGTTTTTTGTTTTTGTTTTGTTTTTTTGCTATAGGGTGCGTGCACTCGCCAGACAGACAGAGACAGACAGATAGAAAGCAAGAAATCACCCCCCAGGGCGGATGGTCACGCTGCAATCCCTTCTCCTCTATTCTCCTATCAGGATCTTGGGCATGCACGCACACGCGCCCGGCGTGAGTTTCAAGCCACCGGGTCCGGGACGCAAACTGCAGTCGACTACATGGGAGTCCAGCAACATAGCCATTACGCTAACTGCTGGTTCTGTTCACTCTTAAGAATAAGATATTCAGAGGTTGGCAGGTGGCATGGTGGTTGAGGTCACTGGACTTCCACATGGCCCACTGTAGTTTGAGTCCTGGATCTGGTGGCTTGCTTTCTAACTTTCCCTCTCCCTTTCTCTCATTCTGTCCGTCTATGGTCAAAATAAAATAAAATAAAATAAAATAAAAGTTAAATAATTCTTTTTAAAAAGAATAAGACATTCGGGAACCAACAGATGGTATCATGGTTACATTGCTGGACTCCCATGTAGTCAACTGCAGTTTGAGTCTCAGACCCAGCAGCTTGAAACTCATATTGGGTGCATGTGTGCCCATGATCCTGAGAGGAAACTGGAGGAGAAAGGATTGTGGCATGGCCAATACCCCTGGTGGGGGGCGGGGGTTCTTGCCTTATGTCTCTCTGTCTCTTTGTCTCTCTGGTAAGCATACACGCCCTAAAGCAAAACTCTCTAAAAAAAATAATAAGTAGATAAAATAAAAGACATTCATGCTGCTAGGACACTGATACTTGAGGCCATAGGGGAGGTCTGGATTTCCCTGCCCAACCTAAACAGTCTAGCATGGTAAGACACTCCTGTAGTTCTAGCTAGCTGGAGGCTGAGGCAAGGGGATACAAAATTATGGTGAGATCCTGTCAAAAATCTCAGACAGACGAGCAAACTTAAAAAACATGGCACTAAAACACTACATAAAAGTCTTTTCATGGATGGGGATGTGTGTTGGCACTTTATATTAATTGGGTAGCAAGGTATTTTTCCTCCAGTGGGAAATGTGTCAGAAAAAAAAAATCTCCAATTTCTTGGCTAGAGATATAAACCTGACTATTGTCTTCCAGGAGCTTGACAGAGATAAGAGGCTAGGAATGTCACTACTCAGTATGCCATTTTTAATTTAGAACATCTGTTTTCATATGGCACTTCAACCCACTCTCCCAAATGGAGTCCCCAAGTCCATAGCGTTTCTGATTCAGCTTTTCCAGAGAAATAGTCTCCTGCAGCGGTGGGGAAGGGTTACTTATCTTACACTGAGTGGTCTTGAGGTCAAGCAACACTGCATAGATTTACAACCCATCCTCTATGTTCAACTCCCATCTCAGCTTCACCTTCTGTGGTTATTTTCCATGTCTTCCTTTTTATTTTTATTTATTTATTTTTTGAGAGGTTTTTGCTATAGGGCGCGTGCGCTCACCAGACATACAGAGAGAGACAGAGAGATAGAAAGCGAGAAATCACCCCCCCGGGGGGATGGCCACGCCGCAATCCCTTCTCCTCCATTCTCCTCTCGGGATCTTGGGCACACAAACACACACACGCCCAGCGGGAGTTTAAGCCACTGGGTCCGGGACTCGAACCGCAGTCGACTACATGGGAGTCCAGCGACATAGCCATTATGCTAACTGCTGGTCCCTTCCTTTTTTATTTTTAAGACACATTTTTGTTACAGGGCATGTGTCCTCATTGGAGAAACAGAGAGACAGAAAGCAAGAAATCACCCCCCAGAGGGGATGGCCACGCCGCAATCCCTTCTCCTCTCAGGATTTTGTGCACACATGCACACATGACTGGCATGAGTTTTAAGCCATTGGATCTGGGACTTGAACCATGTCACTATGTGGGAGTCCAACAATCAACCATCAAACCATTTGCTGGTCTCAAAGTTATGTTTCTTTTGTTTTGGGACTTGAACCGTGTCAACTATGTGGGAGTCCAGCAATGTACCATTAAACCATCTGCTGGTCTCAAAGTTATGTTTCTTTTGTTTTTTTTGTTTTTTTTTTTTTTCCTTTGGAGAGCTTTTTGCTATAGGGCGCACACCCTCGCCAGAAAGACAGAGAGAGACAGAGAGACAGAAAGTGAGAAATCACCCCCTGGAGGGATGACCACACCACAATCCCTTCTCCTCCATTCTCCTCTTGAGATCTTGGGCACGCACACCCGTGCCCGGCATGAGTTTAAGCCACCAGGTCCAGGACTCAAACCGCAGTGGACTACATAGGAATCCAGTGACACAGCCATTATGCTAATGCTGGTCCCAAAGTTATGTTTCTTAAAGGCACCTTATTTCTCTTTTCTTCCCTCACATACAAGTAATAACCTATATACATATATCAAGAAAAAAATAAATCCCTCCATAAAATATATTCTGTCAAATATGCTTCTACCCTCAAGATATACTCCATATGTCTTTATTAGATGTTTGCACAATCCTATTTAGGAGTTTTACAGCCTTCCCTGGAGCTATACACTATGTCCATACATTAGTTTGTCTATAATTGCCCGACTGTGGTTTTGGATAGTACATTTTTAATTTCATCCAGAGGAAGACCAGCAAAATGATCTTATGAAAGTTTATTTTTGTATAAAATTCTATGAGAGTAAATTGATGTCACATATCAATCCTAGACTTGAAAAAGGTATTTTCTTTCTTTGACAATAAATAAAGCCAAGGATTAAGTAATGTCTAGGAAATGCAGTATCATTATAAATATTTATTCTGGGTAAAGAGAACGTGCACTGCCAATGGCTAGCTGTCCACTGTCTGTGAGTAAAGGGTGATATGTCAGATTCTATTTATATTTCTCTCTATATTAAAATGTGTCAAGTAATAAGTGTAAAACACTAAGCCTTACACTTCGAACATCTTTTACTTCTTAAATGCACAGTTCTTTAGACAATCTGCCAGAAATGAAGGAGTTGAAAAAAGTTGTTATTAAGGTTTTTTTAATCCCTACTTTTGTACCATTTATCATTTTTTACACAGAAATACATAAATACTTATGAAAAAGACATTTTCCATTTTTAAAAGGTCAGATCAATTTAAGAGCCTTTTTATGGCTTTTTAATATGCTTTATTGGTACAGTCATCTGTCTCTCTCTGTGAGGGATTGGTTCCAGGGTGCCCTGCAGATACCAAAATCTGTGGATGCTTAAGCCTCTTAAATAAAATGGTGTAGTGATTTTCATATAAACTACAAATACCCTGCTGTATACGTTAAGTTATCTCTAGATTACTTATATTACTAAACATAATATAAATGCTATGTAAATAGTTGTTGTACTGTATTTTTATCTGTACTATTTTTATAGTTGTATTTTTATTGTTTTTTTTTTCCTGATTATTTTTGACCCACAGTTGATTAAGCTGCAGATGTGGAGCCCAATAGTAAGAAGGACTAATTGTATTTTTATATGTGATATATTAACTTTCTGATTTAATAAGTGGAGTGGATAATAAGTCAAGAATATAAAAATAATGGTCTATTCCCTCAGTCAACTTGGTTATCTATAATCTTTCCATGCTAAAGCAGATTTCCTGGCAAAAAGGTTACATGCCAAATAGTGCTAATTATGACCTTTGAACTCAATACTGTCTACATGTTTTCTAATTAGAATCTGTCTTTGAAAGACAACTGAGAAGCAGAACTTCTTCATGACTGTACTCTCTTACTCTATAATTTCGGGTTCAATTTGTTATCTGATAATCCTAAATATCAATTGTGTCTTGAAAATATTCCTATTTGCAGATAGATAAAAACAACAGATCAGAAGTGATAGATACAAATATATGTGAGAGTACAATACCTCATATAATGTTATACTTCAAATTTCTAGAGAAATAATTACATTTTCAATAAGTGGTACTAAGAAAAATGACTAGCCCTCTGATGAAAAATGAAAAGTGTATACCAGGTATATAACATAAGTATACCAGGTATATAACATAAGGATATAATTCTGGAAGGAAATACAAATTATGAAAGAACAGAAACCCATGTTTATTTAGTTTATGCTCTGAAACAATGCGCCCAATAGAATATTGTACAGCAATAGAAATGTTCTATATCTGTTCTGTTCATACTGTAGCTGTTGAACCAGTGAACTAACAAGCTAAATTTTTCA
Organism: Tupaia belangeri chinensis; assembly: GCF_000334495.1. Taxonomy (NCBI): domain Eukaryota; kingdom Metazoa; phylum Chordata; class Mammalia; order Scandentia; family Tupaiidae; genus Tupaia; species Tupaia belangeri. The sequence goes on along the minus strand of NW_006160197.1, from coordinate 1,126,911 downwards.
TTTGAACTTTTACTTTTACATGAAATTCAATTAAAATAGACACATGTAGTAAATGGCTGCTGCCCAGACAAAGCAGTTCTAGCATACTGGTTCCCAAAGTGAGATCCGTGACCAACAACATCAGTATCTGCTGGGGACTTGTTAGAAAAGCAAATTCTTGGGGCCAACAAGTGGTGTGGTGGTTAAGGATGCTGGACTCCCACATGGCTGGCCGCAGTTCGAGTCCCAGACCTGGCGGTTTGCTTTCTCACTTTCTCTCTCTCTGTGTCTCTCTTACTCTGGTCAAATTAAAATAAATAAATAAAGCTAAATAAAATCATTCTTTAAAAAAAAGCAAACTCTTAAGCCCCAGCCTAGACCAATGAATCAGAAACTCGGGGAGTGCACTGCAGCAATCTGTGCATTGGCAGGTGCTCTAGCCTATCATGATGTCTGCTGCAGTTTCCTGAAACACTGGCCTAGAGACAATAGTGTAAAGATAGGTAAAATACATAGAATGTCAGATAGTGATAAATACTATGATGAAAAATAAAGAAAAAGGTTAGGAAATATCCTGACTTAAAGATGACTTTAGCATATAGACCTGCAAGGGGCCAGCAGGTGGCACGGTGGTTAAGGTGCTGGATTCCCACATGGCTGATCGCGATCTGAGTCCCAGATTTGGCTAGTTGCTTTCTCACTTTCTCTTTCTCTCTGTCCGGTCAAATTAAAAAATAACAACAACAACAAATAAATTAAATAATTACTTTTAAAGAGAATAATATAGACCTGTAATATCTAAGAAAAGAGCATTCCAGGCATAGCTGACAATTGCTAAGGCCCTGAGGCACAAGTGTGTTCTACATGTTTAAGGAAAATCATATACTCTAGGGACATGTTGGGAGAGAGGCCTTGAGTGAGGTGTGGGGACATGTTCTGAGCAAATACCACCTGTCCCTTTGGGCTTTGGCAGAACCTTGCAACTTGTCCTTTCCTTGACCCTTGCTATAGGCAGAGCAAAGGGTGGAAATTGTAAAGGGAGTTCCAACAGACACATCTGATGGAATTCAAGACACATCTTGATCCCCCAGTTAGCAAAGTCCAATCCCTGCTCTGCCTCTGTGATATTCTTTAGCCCTCTCTGGATATGGTGTTACCTACCCACCTTATGGAGAGATTCTTTAGCCTTATGTTTCTTCCCCATACCTGCAGCTAGACTTCTCTCCATTAGAAAAGATAAAGGGATTTCCTCCTGATGGGATTATCACCAAGAGATACCCCTGGCCTGGTATGTCTAAACCCTTATAGATCTGTTACCTGCTTCTTATTGTCTGTAACACATCAACATATCTATGGAATGTCATGAAATACACATATATGATGTCGCTTTGCCCTATAAATAAAGGTGCCCAGTTTGTCTGGGCGGCACAAGTTGCTTGGGGTACCTAGGCTCAGGCTTCCTGTGTCCTCTGTTACTCTCTCTCTTTGTCTCTTTCTTTCCACTTCCTCCTTAGATAGAGCCAAGCCCTGGGGTGGACACTGTCAATAATCCAGCCCGCTAGGGTGAAAAGAGTAGGCATGAAATCAGAGTGAAAATTTAATAGTGCTTAAGGCCTTTTTTGGTGAAAATTTGAGATTTTACTGAGCCAGCAAGCCACTGAAGAGTTCCAAGGAATGATGTGATCTTCTTTACATTTTAAAAGAATTACATTTTGACTCTTCTGTTCTGCATAGGTTGGGGGAACAGTTACTGGGCTGTTGGAAAGATTTAAGGTAGAAGACAATGCCCATTGAGCCCATTTAGACTAACCAGATTCCAGATATATTTTATAAGGAGCTATAGGATTAAGGTCACTACAGAAGGCAGAAGAGCCAGAAAGGAAAGCTAGCCAGAGGAAACAGGCTGGGATTGCAGGGACACTACAAAGGGGCAGGGTGGGTGAAAGGACCCAATGGGGGCTTAAATTGCACATTTAAATGGTTGTTATGTGGTGGATTACTAATTTCTCCCTGGTGACTCAAACTATCACTAAGATCCTGGCAGATTTGGGAGGGATAAATTAAGAAAAGGAAGGACATTTCAAAAAGTAGAAACTAAAATTAAAAATCTAGAGGTGATAAGATATAAAATCAGAGCCAGCAATGACCCAAGAATATAAAACTCCTAAGAATTTAAAATAAGATTACAAAGGGGATTACACTTTCTCCAGAAAGTAGAATAGGGATTCAGGCTAATCCTATTTAGACCTTAAGGATCCATGTGCCCTTGAGAAGTTATCTGGGTTCCATTTATACCTAGATGAGAACTCCTCTCGTAAGACCACACCTGAGCAAACTTAATTCCCAGGACCCAATATAGGGTCAGCTACAGAGTGTGGTCGATGTTGTTGAAGGAGGAATTTAGAGGAGCCAATGATTATTTTCTCTTCAGTAATGATGCTTGAACATTGGTGAGCTCAAGCACACCACAGACAATATATCACTCTTACAATGTATGCACAGTACTGGGTACATGTGAAAGCAGTTATTCGAAAGGGGAGATTCATATGCTTATGGAAAAAACCTGAAAGGTGTAAGTTGTTTGTTTGTTTTTTAATCAAAAATCTTGAGTAACAGCCTCGTGGTGTTAAAGTCAGGCCATCTTTACACAATGTGGGACACAAGCATTAAGCAGGGTCCAAACTTTTTCCAAAAACAGGCTTGAAGTATTTCATCAGAGCAGTCGGAATGCTTGAAGTATTTAATCAGAGCCTCCTTATTCTGCACTAATACACGGAAGAGATGACCTTGAGGACAGAAAATATTGACAATCTAGCTCCACTATAAAAGAAGCCATAATGTCATAAAAGTGGGACATTAACTTGAAGCAGGTTCTGCATCCAATGGGGCTGCAGCTTGGATTAACTAGTCACGGCTTACCCAGAGAAAATGAAATTATCTTTTGGATATAATTGTTTAGAATTATCCACCTGGATATCTACCTCTATCTGAAAAAAAAAATTTTTTTTGATTTGGTGATAATTATCCTGAGCTGATGTACCTAACAGCAGTTGGCTAACAAGCTTACCACAAGATCACCACAGAAAAGATGCCTCTCTTCTTGTTTTTCTAAGGCAGGAGCATATGTGAGCAGCTGATCTGAAATCTGGGGGGAGTAATTAAAACTGGAAAAGGATTCGGTGAACTTCATCATTCTAATGCATACCGTCTCTTCCTCTTCTACATTATCATTATTACTTTAAATTTTAATATATTTTATTACTTAAAGTCTATTTTGCATTAATATTATTTATGGATTTATTTTTTGTTAAGGCATTTTTAAAGAATCTTTAAAACTCTTCTTTGAAATAAAAGAATCCTGGTGAAATTTCCCACTACCTTTTAGAAATAACAATCTTTTGCATTAATTTTATATCCATTATTTCCTTTGAGCCCATAACCACCACAATAGTTACTCTGGCTTCATAAACAAATGAACAAAAAAAACTTAGAGTTTACATAATCAGATTCTGTAGAACACATATAGAATGAAGGGAACAATCAGCATTAGAATCTCCTGACTTTCCAACCCAACATTTCTTTAACTAAATTTTAGCCTCATGGTACCTCAAGTGCTGCCCATCAGAATGGAGAGGTGGTTTGAAACAAACTTATCCACTATCTGCTGCAATTTGACTTCACAGACTAATGACATCACTAAATCATCCAGGTATCCTCCAATGACAGTTTGTGCACTGGTAACACATGGTAGGGGTAATTTGACCCAGTTTTAGTTTGCTATCAGCTGGATAAAACAGGATTTCCATTTCTGTGTTTTAAAGATCCAATTGGGTATCAAATGCAGGTCATGGTTCACTAAAGAGCTTTCAGGTCAGCAAGATGTATAAAAACTGCCTCAGAAAATTCCCAAACACTGCAGGTTTTTAAACAAAGTCACTTATGAATAAGATGGCTATTTATCATTAAAGATAGGACAACTGAGTAAAGGGGGATATTATTAGTAATGCTCGGGAATGATAGGTGGTAAGAGGGACTATCCTAAAAGAACGGGGTTACATAATGATAAATATTATAAGTAGATGGATTTCAAGTATCTGATAAGGGACTGAATTCTATAAAGAAGATTGTTTATTATGATTCTTGAAATCTTCCCCAGTTTCTAAGAAAGGATTTTACACTTTTTTTTTAAATCATGCACTCGCTGAGAGAGACAGAGAGAGAGAGTGAGATGGACTCGATGCTGCAATCCTCCAGCCTCCATAGGTTTTTGCCATAGGGTGGGCGCTACCACGCCAATAAATCCTCTAATGTGTTGACTTGAATTGCTTCCTCTCTGCTCTTTTTAATTACAACAATCCAATTAGAGTTAACGATGATAGCATAACATTTTTAGAATGTTCTCTATTATTATTGATGTTTATCCATCTTATTATGCTAACGCATTTAGTTCAGTAAGGAGTTCAGAAATGGAGTAACAAAGGCTGAGTGCCTCTTGGCTGGGGGTCAGGACAACAGCACCAGATTCCATATTATAAATAATTAAAGGTATGAGTTTATTTTGGTGCAGAAAAAAATTGAAATCTTGGACCAGTAGATGGCATGGAGGTTAAGGCAACTGAATACCTATGGTTGATTATGCAATTCAAGCCCCAGGCCCCATGGCTTGAAAATCACGCCGAGAGGGTGTGTATACGTGGGTGGAAACATGTCTTCCCAAGAGGAGAGTGGAGAAGGGATTGTAGCATGGCTATCCCTCCAGGGGGTGATTTCTGAACTTTTCTCTCTGTCTTCAGTGAGCACATGTGTCCTATAGCAAAAATTAAAAAAAAAAAAATTAAATCCATATGGTTATTTCATAATACAGATTTTCCATGGACTTTTTGAAGATACTCCAAGTGTATCACTCTTTGACACTCTTCAATAAATGTTAAGTACAATGTAAACTTATGAAATCCTGAGATTTGAACTGTTGCAATATTTTGTTTTAACAAAAAAGATCCACATTGATCTATAGTATTAGCTTATTGTTTTTATAGTCTATTATTTTCCAATAGGTGGTGCTGTATTCCATGTAAAGTTTCCTGAGCTCTTTAGCCAATCCACCCTGTACCAATCAAAACTGGGGACTTCTCCCAAATCTGCTATAAACTAGACAAGCAAACCAGACCAGAAATTATGTACATGTCCCTGGGTCATTTATAGGAAAACACCAGAGAGGTGAGGTGACTTGCTTGAAATCACACAGCAAGTTATATCGTAAACTATAATTTCTAATTGGGACTTCCAGATTCAAGTTCTATGCTTTCTTTGTTTTCATCCATCACATCCTTAGATTGCACAAATCGAAACAAATTTCTGCTTATGGCAGAGGCACAAAAGAAAAAACTCCCCTTGTTATAAATGGTGTTTGTTCCTTCTCTCTTATGAGGAAAAAAATAGCTAATATAGCCATTGGATGCCCTCCTTATTTTATTAAATTCCCCCAATTGAAAATTTTGCTGTAAAATGATGTATTTAAGAAGTTCATGGAAAATATGTATGATGAAAAAATATGCACAAATTTTGAAAAAAAAAACATTTTTGCACCAAAATAAACTTGTTTTAATTTCATTTTCTATAAACTTTCTAAAGTCCCCTCCTACATCTTAGAGAGAGAAAAAAGAGGACAAAAGAATTAATATTTATGTAGTGAGAAATATTTATGTACAGCAGACACCTGACAATAAGTTAAGGACTCAAAAATGATACATAAATGCCCTCACACATCTCCTTATTCTGTGTAGTTTCTATTGTGTGATATTGATAATTCAGGCTACAAGCTCATTTTCATTAAGAATTAACTTTTCCAAATGCTGGCAAGCATCACTTCTTAGTGCTGTTAAAACATAAGGCAGAGGGTGAGGGATAGGGAATCAAGGATGGCAAAAAAAAAAAAAAAAAAAGAGGCAAAATATACAGGACATAAGAAATGGAAAATTATTTGTTGATATCACATATGTTGGTGTGCTTGATTGAGCCAATATACAGTGTATTCTGGATGGAAAATTCATTTTGTATGCTGTAATGATGTATAGTGAATTAATGTAAATAAATAAATTTAAAGAAAAAAAGATATGCCTTTCTCCATGTTTATCCAAATACGTACATTAAAAATTTACAGTTTTTTGTATACTATTTACACCTCAATAAAGCTTTTTAAAAGGGAAAAAAAAAAATATGGCATTTTCTCAAGCCAGAAGGTGGCATAGTGGTTAAGGTGCTGGACTCCCATGTTGTTGACAGTGATTCCAGTCTCAGATCCCAGGGGCTTGAAACTCACACTGGGCTCATGTAGGTGCATGCCCAAATCCCAAGAGAATGGAGAAGTGATTATAGCATAGCCATGCTCCCCACCGGGGGTTGGGAGGATGATTTCTCACTTTCTGTCTCTCTCTCTCTCCTTCTCTCTCTCTCTCTCTCTTTCTCTCTGGCTAGCACATGTGCTGTATAGCAAAAAAAAAATTAAAAAAGAAAAAAAGTACAGCATTTTCTGAGGAGGAGAGCCTCTGAGGAGCTTGTCTGTAACAACAGCATCCATTTCTTTTTATAGATTTTAATTTTTTTAAAGGTCATTTATTTCAACATGAGCAAGAGAGTGAGCATCCCTACCAGGGCCCCAATGTCCTGATCCGCCCCAACTTCCAGCCAGTTTAGAACATGGGCAAGTATGTATCAATTTGTACTAGGGGAGGTCTCTGACTTCAACCTTCCCTAGTCTTTTTATGTGGGACTATTTCACAGAGCTTGGCATTTTACTACTATGCCACTGTCTGGCCCCAACAGTGTATTCTTTAATGCTTATTCTTACTAAAGAGTTACTTCGCTTGGTAAAATAAATAAGTATACCATCATCCATGTGTTTTTTAGTGTGTGAGCGTGTGTGTATATCCATGTTTAAGTGGGTTAATATGCATATATATGTAAGCACACGCATATACATATATACACACACAGCTCATGCCAGATTACACAGTATGTTCTATACAAATAAAACATTTTAGTTCCTCTCCTCTTCAATCCACTCATATATAATATCAAAATAAACACAAATGCCCAAGAGTTTTCAGGTTAGTACAACAGTAAAGATTAAAGGCAAGATGGCAGAGACAGGATGATTTCTGGTCATTGGAGAGGCGGCATCCCTAAGCTGACACCACAAACTGCGGAACAAGCAGAGGGTAACCAACCTAACTTAGAATAACAAGCTTTAGTTGTCTCCTGAGCATGAAGTCTGTTATTTCCTCCAGTCTTATTGCATTCCCAAATATGAATGAGCTCTTTGGTGAAAACCAACGTCTAAGCAAACGCATTCTTCGCAGATCACACTGTGTGCTCACATTCCCGCAACGGCACATTCTGAGCATACCTCTGCAGGAGATGCATAAGAACACAGATGGGGACTTCAAAATAAAATAAAAAAGGGTACTTGTAATAAGTTAAGTAAGCAATGTAAGCTTTCTAAATATATATTTTGTTCTAATATTGATACTGTCCTATTCGCCACAGTAAGTGTGTCATAAATATGTCCAAATAAATACGGCATACAAGGAATATTTAGACAAATTCAGAAAAAGTAGTTTCAAAAAATTATATTAAGAGATCCTTCAGAGGAAGATATGAAATTCTGATTTTTTTTGGTAAGTTATGTCAAATGACCTTCCCTAGTCTTCCACCAAATTCCTGTATCAATCTGTTTAAATTTTCCTGTTCTTTTATAATATAAAGCCATGAAGACATTGATCTTCGTGGGGTTCAGCTGTGGTGTGCTTTGCTATGATGCTGGCACCTGGAGTCTGAGGCCACGTGGGAAGTCCATGTTCAATGCCTGGCCCACCCTGAAATAGGCTGGGCTAGGAGACACGGGCCTGCGGTCCTAGCTACCTGGAGGCTGGGGCAGGCAGATCACTACGTGAGTCCTGTCAAGATTCTCTCTCTCTCATAAAATATAAACAAACACATTTTATAAAACAAAATTTACCTTTGCCATTATGAGGCTTCACATTTAGTAGCTAACATTTTATAAATACAGAATGTACCTGGGCTAGCCCACAGTGTAGTAAAGGCAGCTGGATCCCACACGGCTGACTATAAGGCTAGAGGTCATCAGCTTGAAATGTGCACTGGGCATGTGTGCATGCATGCCCAGAATCCCAAACAGAGGGGGAGATCCGAGGAGAAGGGATTGCTGTATGACTCTTTGCCATGCTGTTTTCTGATATCCCTCCCTGCCTTGTAAATGCACATGCCCTCTAGCAAATTTTAAAAAAAAAAAGAACATATTTTTTTTTCTATTTAAACATTTCTTTTCATTATTATTGCTAAACTTTTTTTTAAACAACGGGTCACCAGTAGTAGTCTTAATCACATTTTGAAGATATCCCAATTCATGCCCTAAGATATCTAGAATTACACTCCTGAGATATCCATAATCACACTCCTAAGATATCTAGAATCACACTCCTAAGATATCCATAATCACAGTCCTAGGATGTCCATAATCACACTCTTAAGATATCCATAATCACACAAGCACTTTCAGTCATGAACAATATAAAAAAAAATCAGTCATATAGTTTATGAGTCATCATTCAATGATAGAACTATTAGAAACAAAGTTTCTCTAAATCAAATCCCATAATAAAAACACTCATATCAAATACATTTTACTCTCAAAAAAACTCCACAACTCTAAGTAAAATTTTAAAAACCATTGAAATTTGGAGCATTCCCATTGTAGGCATTCCTTCCTTGCCCTCTCCCTGGAGAAAATATCTTTACTTATAAGATTTTGAAGAACATTTAGGGCCCTTTCCTAATGCTTTATCAAAATGCAACATTTAAGTTGCTACCTCCATCTACATGTATGGGTTTAGGGACACACTATCCATTTTAATGAATTTATTAAATGCTCTACTACATTGCAAGAAACTGCACTAAGTACTATGAATCAAAGTAATGTCCTTATGGCTCTTACACTTTATTCAAGAAGATAATGTGTGTGTGGGTGTATATATATATACAACCCAGACACACATCACACATACATACATACATATAAATTACAGCATACTACAATTTGTAATAAACATGGTATCAAGTATCTGAAGAGGGTGGAAGTTAGAGATAATAGATGATTTTAGGGAACACAGATTATGTAAAAATTGTCACTTGAGCTTCATAAACTATCCGGAGAAAGTGAAAGAAAAAATAATTTATAAAGGTATGGAGGGACCAGCAGTTAGCGTAATGGCTATGTCGCTGAACTCCCATGCAGCCGACCACGGTTCAAGTCCTGGACCCAGTGGCTTAAACTCATGCCGGACGCACGTGCGTGCGTGCCCAAGATCCCAAGAGGAGAATGGAGGAGAAGGGATTGTGGCGTGGCCATCCCTCCAGGGAGGTGATTTCTTGCTTTCTGTCTCTTTGTCTGTCTCTGTCTTTCTGGCGAGAGTACAGGCCCTATAGCAAAAACCTCTCCAAAAAAAAAAAGGTATGGAGATGAATAAAGGGGCTCTCTAGAAGTCATGTGGTGAAACTTAAAGCTATACAAAGGAGAGTAGTGAAGGAAATGCTATTCTAATTTCAGAAGTGAAGAAATTAAGGTGTTCCAATCTCCAGGCTTGGTAGTTCAGACTTCCTTAATTCAGTATTGAATTGCTGTCCTAGCAGTCTATTATCAAAGGCAGCACCACAAACAGACAGGTGCTTCAGTCAGATTAACTTGAGGAAGCAGGGTAAAGAGAGAGTTGAGTTAACCTTAACTGTAACCGTAACTCAATAGAAAAAAAAAAAATGGAATAAGAATAGAAAGTGGAAGAAGCCAGTATGTGCCAGGCACTGATAGAATTTCATTTAATCTTCTCATTATATGATATCTTACTGAATCCTAACGATTCAACTCTAATACACGTTCATAGATAAGAAAACTGCGGCAATTCAACAATGGTTGGCAGCCCCAAAACAAAAGCTGATTGATGGGGAATTATACAAATTTATGGACTTGGGAGGCAAACAAACAGGAAGGTCAAACAGATGAGAAAAATCTAGAGTCCTGAAAATTTAAAATGTAAGCGAAATAACTGGTGGAGAATCCATCAACTAAATATAAAGAAAAATAAGACATCCATAAAAATCAGCAACCTAAAAAGCAGTCATAAATTCAACTTAATAAGAGGGATAAAAAGCACATTTGTTTCAGACAGAGAAAATGGATTAGCTAAATGTTTAAAAGGTTGCATTGAAAGAAAGAACCTCAAGATCTCATTAACGAACAGTTTTAAAATGATGAGATCCCACCATTCCCTGATAGGCAGGGGAGTTGACTAAGGTTGTAGGTTCCCAGAGTTAAGGAAACTGAAGAAAAGTTAGTTAAAAGTGTCATGTAGAGATGTCAAAATAATTACGATAGGTGACAGGATATAGAGGAAAACTATGATTGTGATACAGAAGTCACTGATGCTTAAAAAATAATCGAGGAAAGCAGCAGTTAGTGTAATGGCTATGTCGCTGGATTCCCCCGTAGTCGACCGTGGTTCGCGTCCCGGACCCGGTGGCTTAAAACTCACGCCAGGCGCGTGTGCGTGCGTGCCCAAGATCCCGAGAGGAAAATGGAGGAGAAGGGATTGTGGCGTGACCATCCCCCCTGGAGGGTGATTTCTCGCTTTCTGTCTCTATGTCTCTCTCTGTCCGTCTGGCGAGCGCACGCGCCCTATAGCGAAAATCTCTCAAAAAAATAATAATAATAATCAAAAGAACACAGACGTGAGAGATAACCAACAAAGAAGACAGCAATATAGAGAGGACGGTGTGTCCAAGAAGAAATTTTGAGGAGTACTGGTAATAAAACCAATGTCACCAATAAGCATCAGTCAAGAGCTAGGAAAAATGCTGACACTATTTTTTTTTCTTACCTATTTTGATTGAAGAAAAATAAAAGGAATTGCCTTTATTACCCTTAGACATATCCATTATATCTATTATCATTATTATTTTAGAACCAGAATAATCATTTTATTTCAAGAATTGAGATAGCAGCCATTGTCTCTTAATTTCCAAGATGCCTTCCTCACCCAGAGAGCCAAAACAGGTAGGCAGGTAGGAGCCTGCCATGGACAGTCACAGGTTTCTCAATCACATAATAGAATTTAATGAATGGTCTCTAAGACTACTTTTAATATAACCATGGTAAAATAAAACTTACTCAAATCTAATACGTAATTATGTAACTGTTACTTAAAATGTACTCAAATTTAATATATAATGCTATAAATTATTTACTAAAGCTAAACTATTCCATTTTCATCTATTTAAAATCATTTGTAAAGTTGCAAATTATTTTGATGATAAATCTTAAAACTGAGGTTATCTTGAATAAGTCCTCAAAAAAAGCAGCTTGTGGGGACCAGCAGTTAGCGTAATGGCTATGTCGCTGGACTCCCACGTAGTCGACCGTGGTTCAAGTCCCAGACCCAGTGGCTTAAAACTCACGCCCGGCGTGTGTGTGGGCATGCCCAAGATCCTGAGAGGAGAATGGAGGAAAAGGGATTGCAGCGTGACCATCCCCTCTGGGGGTAACTTCTCGCTTTCTATATCTCTGTCTCTGTTTGTCTGGCAAGTGCATGCGCCCTATAGCAAAAAGCTCTCAAAAAAAAAAAAAAAAAAAAAGCATCTTGTAAGAATGTAATACTCAATATATTGCTAATTTTTTCCTTTGTTCTCTCTCTTGCTTTCTATATATACGTAGGTAAACATGTACATAAACACAAACACATACAGTATTATACTAAAGTGATAACAGCTTAAATTTCTAAAACAGTTCTACTGGATAACAAGTGGGCAGCTGAAGGTGAAAGGTAGACCAAGATCAAGTATACTGCTGATGTAACTTTCCACCTAGAACGAAATGGAAATTTACAATGGGCTGCGTTCCATTTTTCCAGTTTTTATGCAGGTATTTAAAACTGTCAGTCTCCTGAATTACATCTTTACTTCTTGCTGAGTTGAAGTTTCATTTTATATTTCTATTTAACTTATCCACATTTTAACAAATTAATCAAATTATTCAAATACCAATTTTATAAAAAGCTTGATAAATAAAAAAATCACATTTTAAGGATGGTAGTTTCTGCAAAATTAACTTTTAAAAAGCAGCTTGCATTGGAAAGAATAATTTGGGAAGAAACAAAAAGGGTTTTCTTGTAGATCTGGTTTTGTAAGCTTGGCTCACAAAATCAAGGTAACTGAGGACCAGTCCTCTAGAAAAGGATTTTTAAAAACTTTCAAATAATTAACAAGGTATTGAATAGTTCTAAATTTCAGGAATCACTTGACTAGATTAGTAGAATTTATAGCATTGATATTAAAACATTTGTTTAAAAAAATTTAATACCCTTTTAGCATTATTTTTTCCTTTAGGCATTTTTAACAAATAGACAACTGAACTGAATAATAACTAAAGCATTTTGTCAAAAAAAAAAAATCAAGAGGTATATCACAGAGGGTTTCAATGGAAGAAGAAAGGGAGGTCCTGGTTTTCACTCACTCCAGCATACCTGCCATGAACAGTAGTGGATTTGATAACATCCCCAGGTAGAACCACCGAGAGCTCAATGTCTCTCTCTATCATGTTTTCTTTCTGTTCCATGCTGAAAGGAGTGGATTCTACAGACTCATCAACTGCAGAGACATCAACACTTTTGGTCTCGGCTGGAGGAAGCGGTGCCTTGCCTTTTGGTTTTCTCCTAAAATATAAATAAAACATAGAAAAAATATTTTTAAATAACTAAAATAATCTAATTTTATAAAAATCCAAAGAGTGTGTGTGTATAGATAGATAGTTTTTTTTTTTCCATGTAGAAAAAGAATGTACCCAGATGTTAACTGTTGGTTTTATTAGGGATGTTGGAATTAAGGAGAAAGGTTTTCAGCTTTATTTTGCTTTTCTAATCAGCATTTGTTTTGTTTTGCGCATAAACAAGGACATGATAAAAAGATTAAATGTTTTCTCCCAAGTTCAAGTAATAATGTTTTCACTTCAGCAAATCGAGAGTATATTAGCTCTTCAGGAAAGTCATGAGGTATTTTTCTGTTTTTCTATGCAAAAATGTATCCTGATTTTTCTGACAACCCAATAATTTGTTTTCTTTGATGAGATAGATTATAAAAATTCTTAATGTCTCAAGATGGAGATCAGTATACCTCATTCTCACGTCTCACACTGGCTTTTACGTTCAGCCCTTTCTATTTGTTTTCAATACAGTGTGCTCCTTTCTCTCCAGATTAAATTCTACCTGCTCTTCAAAGTTGAGGTATATCTACCCTTTCACCCCAATGCTCCCCCACAGAATTTATTCTTTCTTTGAGTTAATATAGCACATATAACTGATTACATAAATATACAATTTCACATTTCTTTTCTTGGTACCAATTTCATCTCTCTGCCTGGACTTAAAACCCCCTGCAAGAAAAGCAACACAGTGGGCCAGCCCTGTGGCCTAGCAGATAAGGGAGCTGGATCCCATATGGCTGACTGAGTGGTTTGAGTCCTAGACGCAAAAGCTTGATAGACACTCCAGGTGCACATTCTTATGTGTCTAAAATCCTAACAGAATGGGGAATGAAGAAAAGAGAAGGGATTACAGTGTACCCATGCCTCTTTAATGGCCGGTTTCTCCTTCCTCTATCTGTCTGTCTCTCTCTCTCTCTCTTTGGTGAGTACTCATGACCTCTGTCACAGAGAGAGAAAGACAGAGAGAGGGAGAAAGAGAGAAAGTGTGCTTGTTGATGGCTATATTTCTCACTGCATCACACGATGAACAATGAACTGTGGTTATTTGCTAAATTAAGTATCTTCTTTAATGAAAAATGTGACAAATAATTTTTCTAGTAAAATTTTTAAGTGTCACTAAGACAACCCTTTAATTTATAACAGAAGTATTAGGTTGTGAGAAAAGTCATGACACATTTTTACATAGAAAAATATAGAGAAATGTCATGACTTTCTAACAACCTAATAGTAGATATGCCACCCAATCATTGGCCAATTCATTGATTTTATGGGCTGAAAAATAACATATGAAAAAATTAACTAAAAGTAATGACATTTATGCTTATATTCAAAGCACTGTAAGTAAAAATATTTGAATTTTTTTATGACAGGCTAATTGATTTTGGAATCCTACTTTTCACTCAGGAAAAAATATATATTTAAATTCCTCCCTCCAGTATTTCCAAGACAAAATTAAAAACCAAACAAGATCAAAGATGTTCTTTATATTTTTGTTTGTTTTGTTTGCTTGTTCGTTTGTTTTTGGCTATAGGGTGTGTGCACTCACAAAAGAGAGAGATAAAGATAGAAAATGAGAAATCGCCCCCCATGGGGGATGGCCATGCTGCAGTCCCTTGCCATCTAGTTTCCTTTTGAGATTTTTGGCCCATAAGCACTCATGCTAGGCATGATTTTCAAGTCTCTGGGTCTGGGACTTATTGGCTATGTGGGATCCACCTGCCTTAACCTCCATACCACCTGCTGGCCCTAAAGATTGTCTTTCTAAATAAATGTGAAACATCCATCTTTTGTTATTTTCAAAATTCGAGGTCTCATAAATCCAAGCACCTTTAAGTATTAGTTATTAAAAAAAAGAAGCCGTGTGTGTGTGTGTGTGTGTGTGTGTGTGTGTGTGTGTGTATTATGGTTAGAGGGCTTGTGTGTACACCAGAGACAGAGAGCCCGAGAGAGAGAGAGAGAGAGAGACAAAGTAGCCACCACAGGAAATGGTGACATCAAACTGCATCTCAAACACAGTATCAGCTAGATGCAATCTAGATGCCTTAACCACAAGGCCATGGAACTGTACTCATGATAGGTTAATCTCCTAAAATAACCAACTTTTTACATTTTAGTGGTATATCAACAAAGATAATATTGAGCTTTAGAAAAGATTTATAATAGCAATAAAAATGAATTTAAAAAACTATTAAACAAATATTCCAGGAAGTTTATCAAAATCTATATGTAAAATAAAACCTCCCAATTCCAAATTTTGGGTTTTAATCTGCAGAAATTGCCTACTTGTATACAACAAATATTTTTTCCGTAACAATTATTACAAAAGATTCAGCCTAAACACTGAGGATTTAAAGATCAATAAGACCAAGTTCCTAGCAAACTCTGGTATGGTTTGAAGGTGTCCCCTCAAAATTTATGCATTAAGATCTGATGAGTTACTTTAATGCTGTTGAGAGGGTGACACTTGACCTGATTATGGTGTTGAGAGGTATGGTTTGGGTATCTGATTAGGCATCAGGGTGGGACCCCTACTGTTGACCCCTGGTGGGTTTATAAGGAGAGGGAATGAGACCACAACTGAGACACATGGACATGGACATGTTCTGCTCAAGCCCCTGCCCTCTCCCATGTTATCCACCAGCAAGTCTCTGGGCTTCCTTAGACCTCCAAACCATCAACTATTCATATAAATTACCCTCCGGTGATTCTGTTAGTATTAACAAAATGGATTAGAACATACCCCAAAAGGTCCATTGCACCAAAGGACTGACAGACATGTAAAACTGCCATAAAGTTTGATGAGTTCTCTAATATAGATATGCAGATCGTACAGCTGAAGGCCACAGGAGGAGAATCCAATTTTTCTAGGAATCTAGAACTATCTTACAGATGGGAAACATGAAGTGGGATTGGGCAGAAAAAATAGAACCATATATGAAGAGAAAAAAAATGGTACTTCAGACAGAGGAAAGTAAACACAGCCATAAAGGAAAACGGTACTTCTTTTTTTTTCTCTTTTTTTTTTTTCGGGGGGTGGGGATGGGGAGAGGTTTTTGCTATAGGGCACGTGCACTCGCCAGAAAGACAGAGAGACAGAAACTGAGAAATCACCCCCCAGGAGGGATGGCCGCAATCCCTTCTCCTCCATTCTCCTCTCGGGATCTTGGGCATGCAGGCACACGTGCCCCCACGTGAATTTAAGCCACCATGTCCAGGACTCGCACTGTGGTCGACTACGTGGGAGTCCAGCAACATAGCCATTACACTAACTGCTGGTCCTGGAAAATGGTACTTCTTACAATAGAACAGTTTGGTAAAGCTCCAAGGTGAAGTCAAAGAAGATGAGAAATCAGAGAATCTACTGAAATCTTCTAACAAGAGATTTAGCAAGGTGGCTTGGTACAAAATTAATATGCTAAAGTCAAGAGCCAGTATAACTATAAGCAAAAACTAGTCAGAAAAGATAATGAAAGAAAAGAATCCCTTTTATAATAGCAATAAAAATGTCTTTTAAAAGACCTCTAAGTCATCCCATCTCAATACCTTTCATTTCTTTCCCTTTCACATAAACATATATCCAATGCATCTATAAATTCTGTCAACTCTCCCTACAAACAGATCCGGGACCCACTGCCAACTTTAACCATCAAGCACCTCTGTTCAAACTGCTTCCTAGCATAGGTTTTCCTGTTCCCAACACTGTCCCTTTGTAACTAGTCTCAATGTAGCAATTAAATCAATTCTTTTAAAATATAAGTCAGGGGTTGGCTCCATAGCCTAGTGGTTAAGGGAGCCAGATCCTTCTCCACTAACTGTGGTTCCAAACCTGGCTCCAGTGGCTTGAAAACACACACCAGGAGTGTGTACATGCATGCCGAAATCCTAACAGGATTATGGCATGACCAGGACCCACTGGGGATGCTTTCTCTCCCCCTCATCCTCGGGCTCACCTCTCTCTGGCAAGCACATATGCCCTCTGGCAACTGAAGAAAAGAATACAAGTCAGACCACTGCACTACTTCTCACATCCTTCCTACTTGACCCACAGTAAGATTAGAATCCTGGCATCTCTTCTCCCTTGTCTCTAGCTTCTTTAATCTCCTTTCTACCACTTTTTCCCTAGGCTCCCTAGACTCCAGTCCTAGGACTCCTACCTTTTCCTTGAACACACCTACAACAGAAGACAAAGCCCCAACAGCGTTGCTTCTGTCTTTAAAATAACCCCTTTTCTCTGCTTTACTTTTTGCCATAGGATTTAGCAGCAACAAACTTATCTTGTCTTTTTCCATGAAAAGATAATTAATTCCATGAGAACAGGGACTGGCCTCTACCACCAGGTGTACACCTGCTCACAAATGCATAGAACCTGTGGAACAATATAGTAGGCATGAATAAATTAATTCAGTGAATACTTTGCACATAAGAAGAGCTACCTAAGCAGTTACCTATAACTGGGAAGGAAAAAAGTCCTTACCACCAAAACAAACAAACAAACAAAAACAGTTTTTATTTTATCTTATGTATTTATTTGTAGATTTTTGCCATAGGGTGCTTATTTATTTATTTATAGAGATTTTTGCTGTAGGTTGAATACACTCACCAGAGAGATAGAAAGTGAGAATTTGTCCCCCAGAGAGGATGCCCATGCTGCAATTCCTTCTCCTTTATTCTCCTCTTGGGATTTGGGGCATTCATGTACACATGCCAGCATGAATTTCAAGGCTCCAGGTCTGGGACTCAAACCGTGGTTGACTACACAGGAGTCCAGTAACATAATTATTACTCCATCTGCTGGTCCCCCAAAATCAGTTTTTATATTAGACTTACCTATTTTGGATTTCTAACAAATTAATAGATTAATTATTTTTTAAATGATGAATTTTGAGAAATACTTGCTGGATTTATTAGCAAGGTATATCTAGGAGTCTTAGGGCTTTAAAAAGAGTTTCATGAGGGAGGATAGAAGAGAAGAGAAGCAGCCACAAGTAGGAAGGTAAAGCAGTAGCAACAGCTTTGTCCCCAGTGGACTTGGCTTTCAAAAGGAGTGGCAGTGAGAGAAAACGAAACCAGTACCTCCTGCTGCCATAGTGATCTCCCTCTGTTCTGCTTCTCATTCTAGGCATCTTCCCTTCGCCAAGTGTTGCTCTCCCTGGTCCCTACCTGGAATGCCTGCCCTATTCTCCGAACTTGCATATATTATCGGTTATCTTTCCAGGTTCAGATTGAGTTGCAGTTCCTGGGGAAGTCTTCCCTGTTGATTACACATTGTAATGAACTCCCCTGACTCACAGATTTGATGATTTGTGTATGTGTGACTGTCTTATTTCCTAAGGTAATTTGAGTCTGTGATGAAAACCCATCTCTCATTCCTAAAGATAAGCCTACTGAATTAAAAAAAAAAAGGGGGGGGGGAAGCAGAACAAAAGCCTAGTTGAAATATTATTTTCATAGAACTTCTGTAAAGAACATCTTAATGTTCTCTGTTATTAACTTCATTTGTCATCTCTGGTCCTGAAAAATGGAGCACACAAGTGAATGAGACCAAGATCTTTCTAAAATGAACTAGCAATCCAACGAAGATGACACAATGTGTCACTAAGGAAGGAAAACAAAGCGAAACAGAAGTGTCATAAACAGAAGGGTAACTTTGAAAGTGCAAAACAATGAGAACTAGCTGAGACCAGCTATGTGGATATGACAGGCAGGGATCCAGGAATGCTTCAAAGACAAGAAACAAATGACCCACTAAGACAAGAAAATTAGAATTTAGATACGCAGAACCATATGTTGGTTCCCATTTGTGATCCTTCCTATTAAAATTAGAAATGTGTATAGTTTACTTATTACATGTAAAAATGAAAACAACACCAGATAGAGACCTGGATTTGACCTGAATCCTAAGAAGCATTAAGACTTTTTTTTTTTTTTTGAGAGATTTTCACTGTAGGGCGCATGCACTCGCCAGACAGACAGAGAGAGACATAGAGACAGAAAGCGAGAAATCACCCGCCAGGGGGGATGGTCACGCCGCAATCCCTTCTCCTCCATTCTCCTCTCAGGATCTTGGGCACACACACACACGCGCCCAGCGTGAGTTTTAAGCCACCAGGTCTGGGACACGAACCGCGGTTGACTACGTGGGAGTCCAGCGACATAGCCATTATGCTAACTGCTGGTTCCCAAGACTTTTTAAACTTCTTTGACATCTTATTCACGTACAAAATTTTAATCATATCTTTGACTAGTTCAGATGGTGGCTAGATCACACTGGGCTGATTGCATAGTTCGAGTCCTGGACCCAGCAGCTTGAAGAGTATGACAGGCACACGTGCATGCAGACCCAAACCCCTGAAAGGAGGGAGAGATGAAAGAGGGGATTGTAGTGTGATCATTCCTCATGAGCAGGTACTTCTTTTTTTTTTTTCTTTTTCTTTTTTTCTTTTTTGGAGAGATTTTTGCTATAGGGCACATGCACTCACCAGACAGACAGAGAAACAGAAAGCAAGAAATCACCCCCCAGGGGGTATGGCCACACCGCAATCCCTTCTCCTCCATTCTCCTCTCGGGATCTTGGGCATGCACACACAAGCGCCTGGCGTTGAGTTTAAGCCACCAGGTCCGGGACTCGAACCGCAGTCAACTACATAGGAGTCCAGCGACATAGCCATTACGCTAACTGCTGGTCCCATAAGCAGGTACTTTTCCTGTTGGCTCTCTCTCACTCTGTCTTTCTGGATGCACATGTGCCTTCTGGTAAAATTTTTTTTTAAATATTATTTTATCTACTCATGTCTCTCCTAATTTTTTTAATGTTTGGCTTAGTTGCTTTGAAGAAATGACAAAATTAAATGTCACCCAAAGCCAAACACATAGTGAAAATAATAAAATGTTAGATCTTGATCTAAATATAGAAAATTCTGAGTGCAAATAAATAAAAGAAGAAAACAGAAAAATATATATTAACAATGTAATGACTTCTATAATTTACAGCTAAGAATTCTAGTTTTCATTAATATTTTAAACTCCAAGAAACTGCCATTGAAATCCCCTCCTTATCCCTTTTAAACAGGAATATCTGAGCCTGTTTTCCTACCCATGGGGTTTTCACATAAGCTTTTCTTCACCAGTGGCCTAGTTT
This sequence comes from Tupaia belangeri chinensis, assembly GCF_000334495.1. Lineage (NCBI taxonomy): Eukaryota > Metazoa > Chordata > Mammalia > Scandentia > Tupaiidae > Tupaia > Tupaia belangeri. Next base: position 1,106,968 of record NW_006160197.1, on the reverse strand, counting down.
GACTCTCTGTCTACTTCTTAGAGGTTGCTATCCTAACAGTAGACAATAGATAAGTTCACACAGAACCAGCAAAGAGGAGGTTGTACTGAAAAGATAACAGAGACCAAAAACTTCCCAGCTCAGGGCAAAAATTCATTAATCAAGCCTTAAAAGTAGGTCATGGTAAATTATTGCTTACATATATTATTGCCTTATTTATTAAAATTATACTGAACTTAATTTTCATAATGAGAATTATGGTAAAATTTCACATTACTAAAATATATTTTGAAAGCATCAAAATCTACTTTTTAACATGGAATTCAATTGTTATTCTGCTATTTGTACTGATTGGTCTTTTTATCATCTTGAAATACAAAGCACTTCAAAACGGCATGTCCATTGTAATCACTATTGTCAATGTTAATATTCTTAAAATAGGTAAAAGAGAAATTGAAAAAGCTTAGAAAAATAACAGAATTTTAATAAAATATCTCTTATTTATTTTAAATTAAAAAAAAACTTTAAAATGCTGTATAACATATACTTGCATCCTTAGTAAGATACTTAAGTCCAGGAGAATGTCATCTATTTGTTATATTTAACATATTTATATAGTATCCTTTTTCTTTTTTTTTAGATTTTTTTTCATTGGGGTACATGCATTCACTGGAGAGAGAGACAGAAAGACAGACACAGTGAGAGGTAAAGTGAGAAAGCAACCCCCAGGGGGATGGCCACACTATAATCTCTTCTCCTCCTGGGATCTTAGGCACACATGCACACACGCCCAGCATGATTTTCAAGCCACCAGATCTGGGACTTAAACTGTGGTCAGCCATAGAATTCTTACAGACTCACTCAGAGAAATAGTATATAAAAATGAAGTTTTAATTTTAAAGACAAAAATAAAAGAATTATGTATCTTAAAACAACAGGCTTCTAGGCCAATAGGTGGAGGTTATGGTGCTACCTCCCACATGGCCAGCTGCACAGTTCAAGTCCCTAGACCTGGTGGCTTGAAAATCACACCAGGCACATGTGTCAGCGTGCCCAAATACCCAGGAGGATAATGGAAGGGAAGGGACTGCAGCATGGCCATTTCCCCTGTGAGTGATTTCTCACTTCCCTCCTTCTCCATCTCTCTCTGGTGAGTGCATATGCCCATACAGCAAAAACTAAGGGGGAAAAATGCTTCTTAAGTATTATAATCAAAGGAGTGAAAAGAAATGAAATCATCACCTTCTCTGAATATAGAGAAATGATGCATTTCAATTATAGAGACTAATTTTTCAACAATTTCTCAGTTTTTCTGTCTGCGTTTAATGAAACAAGAGAAACTTTTATTATATAAAATTTATTCTAACATTGCACTATGTACTTGAGTGAATCCAATTAAGAAGAAAAAAAACTCCCTTTTCTTGATTAGCCTAAGTTCAAATCAGAGTGAACATGTCAAAGTGGTTTTAAAGATAAGCAATAATGAAAAGCAACAGGAAGAGGCTGAATACATTATATGACTCTTAACTGACCTCTGTCCTCAGAGCCCATTCTCTGCTTTTTCTTCATTTTTCTTTAGTAAGGAAATTTCTCTTTTTTTCTTTAGAATTATTTTTTATTTAACTTTATTTACTTTTAATTTGACCAGTGAGGGATAGAGAGAGAGAGAAAGTGAGAAAGCAAGAAAGCAAGCCACCCGTTCTGAGACTCGAACCATGGTTGGCCATATGGGAGTCTGGCACCCTTAACCACCATGCCACCTGCCTGCCCCAGCTCTTTTCTCTTTCTGTAAGTACAACCTCAGGAGATTTTGTCAAACACCACAGCTTTAAATACCATCTGTATGTTGATATTTCTCAAATCCACACCTCCACATTGACCTGTTTACTGAACTCTGACTTATATGTGTAATAATCTCATGGTCATCTCCATTTGAGTGTCCCATAACCATCTTCAATTTTATATGACCCTTTAGGCCAGCAGGTGGCATGGTGGTTAAAATGCCGGACTCCACATGACTGATCATGGTTCAAGTCCAGAACCCAGAGGCTTGAAACTTATGCCAGCAGTGTGTGCATGTGTGCCCCAAATCCCAAGAGAATAGAAGAGAAGGGGTTGTGGTGGCTAGCCCCCTTGGGGGAGTGACTTCTCACTTCCCCCTCCCCTCTCTCTCTCTCCAGTGAGTTATGCATCTTGCAGCAAAAATATTTTCAAAAGGGACCAGCAGTTAGTGTAATGGCTATGTCGCTGGACTCCCATGTAGTAGACCGTGGTTCGAGTCCTGGACCCAGTGGCTTAAACTCAAGCCAGGCGCATGTGTGTGCATGCCCAAGATCCCAAGAGGAGAATGGAGGAGAAGGGATTGCAGCATGGCCATCCCCCCTGGGGGGTGATTTTTTGCTTTCTGTCTCTCTGTTTTTCTGGTGAGCACACGCACCCTATAGCAAAAAAACAAACAAAAAAAAGAAAAAAAAAAAAAACCAACTAGGTGTTTTTTAGATCCTCTCTGTCTCTTATCTCCTACTTCCTATTATCAAGTCCCATGGGTTTTTACCTCAAAAACACATCATGAATGTGTTTAGTTTTCATCAGCTCCTCTGCTACCACCCTAGTAATTAAGCTGCCAGCTCTTGCCCAGATTCCTGCAATAGCCTCCTCACTGTTCTCTCCTGGTTCTTCTCCTGTCTTCCCAAATTCATCCTTCTCTATACTATTGGAATAATCATTTAAATACGTATATCAAACCACATTGTATCTCTGGATTTTTCACTGGCTTTCCAACCCATTGATAATAAATCCCAAATTCTTTTCCTTGGCTTACAAGGTCCTGGATGAACTAGGTTGTCAGTTTTCAAAGTGCGGTATCAGAGCAGAGGAACATTCATGGAGGTGAACATTTTCAGACACTACCCCAGACAGATGTAATCAGAAACATTGGGCCTCACAACCCATATCTGACAGTTCTCCATGCGATTCTGATGCATGCTATAGCCTGAGAACCATCAGGCTAGCTTCTGCCACCACTGAACTTCCCTCTTGTTACTTATTAGGCTTAGCTGCATGTGCAATTCACACTGGCATTCTTTCCCTTCATTAAATAGATTCAGTTCCTTCACCACTGAGGGCCTTGCAGAGTTTTTCCCTCTCCCTGGAATGCTTTTAACCACAGAACTGCAAATCTAATTCTCCTTGAGCTCAGACTTCAGATAAAATATTTCCTCCTCATTGAGGTATTCTCCAACCATCCCAAATAGATGCTAACACCCATCCCCACCATTATCGGCCCATCCCTCTCATAACCCTGTTTTGTCCTCATCACGTTCATCACCATCTTAAATCATTTTATTTATTTATTTACTTGTTTATTATTTGATGTTAGACTAAAAGTTCCATGAGGGGTTGGACCTGGCCTTGTCACATCCTCTACTAGCACCTAGAACTTAACTGGCACAACATGAGATTCTCTGTGTGTGTGGATTTAATTCAGACAGGCAGGATTCTATTATTTCCACAAGTTCATTGAAGAGTAACAAGTTGGTCGGTTGGTTGCTAAGAGTACATTTATTCTCTAACTCACTGTGACAGCCAAAGGTGTAAGAAGTTATTTAAGGCCCAAAGAGACCCACATAGGTAAAAGCACTGCACTGGTAGCAACTCTCTCAATCCTCTGCTTATTCAGTTGGGAGAGAAATGATGGCAGGGATCCAATTGGGACTAAGAATTTTAAAGTGGGGGAAAATTCTCCCCCATTCTATCCAGATATTTAGTTACTTGCCTAAGGCCAGATTACCTACCAATGGGTCAGAACTCAAATGTCCTGACTTCCTTTGACCAACAAGGAACATGACTAGTATCAGGAAAGAATAACCTAATTCTGCGCCATGTTTTCACTTTCAAGAATAGAACTCACCTTTCAGTTACATTTGGAATAAGGTACCAAGTAAAGAGGCAGTGCATTTTTTTTTTTCATATCAAAGTGAGTACTTACAGAATGCTGGTGTCTCCCATCCCAAATGTAACTTCCCATAATAAAACAAAAGAAAAGTTAAGTAGCTTGTATCCATAGTGTCAATAACAGCTAAGTCTTGAGTGCTGACTGTGTATTAGTGTCTTCAAATGTATTAACCCAGATGCTCAACACTGTGAGGTAAGTGCCGCCACCTCACGTTTCAGATGAGGGAACTCGTGTGCAGGCAGGTTAAGGACTTCTCTAAGGTCACTTAGCTAGTAAGTGGTGGAGCAAGAGATTTAGAGCCATGTTGTCTGATTCTAAAGTCAGCTCTTAAGTGCTACACTACATCATCTCTCTAGAAACTAAAACACTCATACAAAACAAAACAAAATGAATGAGCAAAAACGCAGCAGAGAAACATGCGTAATATTGAATATCTACTGCTAAGATCTTTGCAGGTCC
>NW_006160197.1:1089004-1097878 GCF_000334495.1 Tupaia belangeri chinensis | reverse complement strand
TCTCATGAGACAGTTGTCATTGCCGTAAGGAATTAAGAAATTTCATCCAAAGCACACAGAAGATGGTACAAATACAAATGAAAACCCACAAATCCTCCCATAACTCTAACAAGGGCCATCTGAATAACCTTCAATATTTAAATAGAAATGCACATGCCTGGGATATACCACCTGAGGTGGTTATTTCCCTAGGTGGGATTGGAGAAGCAACATACCAGGTAGCAAAACACCTTGAGTGTGATACACAGCCATCTGTGCTTCCCTAAGTAAATGTTTACCTTCTCTGGTCCTTTATTTCTTCATTTACAAAATACTGGTATTAGATTAGATGATCCCAGATCCATTCACCTCTAACATAACAAAGATTTGTGCATAATAATGTTTAGCGACTGAAATTGGAGACAAGATAGGACAGGAATTAGGCCACAACAGCTGATTTACAATTAGTATTTGGTTGAAAGAGTCACAAGGACAGGATGCCCCCGCCTGGGGAGTTTTTTCTATTCTGAGAACACTTTCTGTCCTGGTCAGAAAAAGGTCTCCTCAGAGACTCACAGGAAGTGAAAGCCTGGAAAATGGGTTCCATTTCCAAAAGCCTTTCTCTTTCTTGGCATAGACACTAGGAAAAAATGATGAACAGATAGACAAACTCAAAGGAAAGTTTTGAAAAGCTTCTGGTTTGGGTTTCCCACACTCAATTATTTTATATTTCAACACCTGGAATACGGACTCCCTACCACAAGTCCTTCATCACTTCAGTCTTCTTGTCCCCACTGTACTTCAAAGGTTAACCAACAATCCAAAGACCCTGTAATTATACTCCATGATTCTACCTCCTTAATCTCTTCCCTTCTTTCCAGGTTGCACACACACACACACACACACACACACACACACAATGCACCAATTTCTATTCTCTTAGTTCTACTTCCTACTCCTTTCAAGTCCTATTTTATTTCCCTTCTGCAGCCCAGCCAAACTTGCAAGCCTCTGCTGTCCCATATGGGAGCCAAGTGGCCACTGGACACTGGAAACATGACTAACAGGACCAAGGAACTAAATTTTTAATTTTAATTCCATAATAGGAAAACATTTAAGTATATCTGGAACAAGTTGATTATGTGAATTTATTTTCAACTCTCAATTCTATGACATATGACTACATATCAAATATTTCCAATGAAAATACAGTATCTAGGGGCCAGGCAGTAGCACAGTGGTTTTGCGCAGGGACCCATATGGGAAAAGTCCTGGGTTCATGTCCAAGACCTCCTTGAGCACACTGGACATGCTTTTATGTGCCTATGATCTGCGCTGGCCAGGACTGGGGACAGAGTATGGCTTAAAGACTCTGTCATGGTTGTCCATCTGCTTCGCTCTCTCTCTGAAGAAATAAGTTAACAAACTTAAAAACAAAAACAAAAAAGAAAGAAAATGTAGTGTCTGAACTGAGATGTACTATGAATTTAAAATATACAACTATATTTCAAGGATGTACTGCAAAATATTAAATGTCTATTAGTAACTTAAATATTGATTACATATTGAAATAACAACGTGTTTTATGCACTGAGCTAAGTGAAATATATTACTGTAGTAATATATTTGTGGGCATATGCCCACAATGACCCCGCCTTCCACTGTAATCTTCTCCCTGTGAGTATGGGGTGGATTTGGTGACTCTTCTAATAAACAGAATACAGCAATGACAATGGGATAACACTTCTAAGATCAGACTACCAAAATACCCATAACTGCAGTATCTGTTCTGGGCACATGCCTTCTAAGGAAAGTCTGCTGCCATGCTGTGAGCAGTTCCCTGGAGAGGATCAGGTAGCAACTGGTTTCTCTGGCCAATTACCACAGAAAGAGCTTGGAAGAAAATCTCACCATGGTAAATACTTGAGGCCTGGCCAACAACTTGTTTGAAGCCCCCTGCCTAGAAAGCTGGAGAGTTTCAGTTTCAGGGGAGGCCGAAACCAGCTGTGCTCTAAAGTACTCTCTCTCTGTGGCATCACCAGCTTTATTTATTTATTTTTCACCAGTGGGCATATATGCTCACCAGAAAAAGACAAAGCAAAAAAGGGAGTGTAAGAAAGCATCCTTAATGGGGCATGATCAATCACAATCCCTTTGCCTCCATTTTGCCCTTCTTTTGGGATTTTTAAAACACGTGCACACATGCCTGGTGAGTTTATCAAGCTGCTGAATTTAGGATTCATGGCCCCTGTGACCCTGCCTTTCATGGTAATCCTCTCCTTTGAGTGTCACTTTGTCAGTCACGTGGGACCCATCCACCTTACTGCCATGTCAGGGAATGACCCATAACCAACATTTTGCGGACACTCTTTTCAGTACACTAATGAAACCCACTTTCTCTTAAGATGCCTGAACCTTCAAGAATCTTTCTCGTTTCATACACAGAAGTCCTGCTGCTATAAATTCATTTAGTATTATGTCTATTTATAGTGCACTGTGTAAATCATTTTGTTCAATGAGTAGCTATGGTGATCTATCACACTCACCACACTGTATATTAGATGCGATAGAACAAACCCAAAGATATTTTTGACTAGTACATTATCTTTTTCAGAGTACACTCATTTATGTCTTAAAGACTGAATCTACTTAAATACAATTTTCATTAGGTCTACTGACTTTTTGTTATATTATACCCTTCTCAAAATTTCCCTTTTTACTACTCTTAGCAATGTAGCAATTACATAAAGTGGGGTAGAAGAACACAATAGAATCTCTTTGTATTATTAGGTCTGCAAAGATAAGGTTAGCGTGAGTAAGTGAAGTTTCTGTTGTAATTTAGTCGTCATATATCCAGAAAGACATAACCTGCTCTGTATTCTAATTCATGCAATAAATGGGTCATATTGGTAATGACAGGATTCTTTAAACTTAATTTAGGTTTCAATTCAAATCTGGTATTTTTTAAAATTAGATAGTTCAGTTGCTTCTAAATGTCCTGTCTTCTTCAGTCATATAAACAAAGGAATAATATTTGTAATTCTGGTATATTTTTCATGTATTCACAAAAGCCATTATGTAGGCCCAACCAGGAGGTTCAGTCTGTCATCTACTGTACTACAGCTGACTAAGAGTCAGAACCCTGGGTCAGCCTGAAGAGACATTGGATGCACACAGAGGAGTCCAAGGTTCTGAGGACCTGAAGGGCTGAAGAAGGGGAATTACAGCATGATAAGAACCTTTAAAAGATTCTTCTCTTTCTCTCTCTCATGAACATGTCCTCTCAAAAAAAAAAAAAAATCACATTGCAGTGAAAAGTTAGGTACCAAATAAAGCTTACAAATTATTTTGACTTGTGCTTAATTTCATATCTTTAATATACATTGAGTTATCTTTGTTCAACTTGCCCTAAATTATAAATATACATACACACACACACACACACACACACACACACACACACAGAAAGTTAACTAGTAAGCACCATAATGGGTATCCATTTTTCTTTGGTTATAACTTTAGTATATTCGAAATTAATTTGCCTAGTAACTTATCAAGAAGTCATTCTTACTCTACTTAAAACAGATATATGTTCCAATGGAAGAAATAAAATTTCCTGAAATTAATTCTGGTGAGGAAAGTTTAATATTTGCTATAGTAGACCAGCAGATGGTGTAATGGTTCGCTGGACTTCCACGTAGTTGACCACGGTTCGAGTTCCAGACCTGGCAGCTTAAAACTCACGCCAGGTGTGTATGCATGCATGCCTAAAGTCCTGAGAGGAGAATGGAGGAGAAGGGACTGTGGCATGGTCATCTTCCCTGGGGGGTGACTTCCTGCTTTCTGTTTCTCTGTCTTACTCTGACTCTATAGTGAGCACATAGTTCCTAAAACAAAATCTCTCTCAAACAAACAAACAAACAAACAAAAATGCTATGGTAGTCAGCTAGTAATAATGTAAAATAATATAATTTTATCTCTCCTTTCCACTCCCCTTTTACTCATACAGATAATTTCTGGGGAAATTTCTTCAACTTCAGTGATATTTTAATAGCATTCTCAACATCAAATTCCTGGTTTCTATTCTTCATTTTGTTTAAATGTCTGGAATAGCTAAAAACACTATAAAATATGTCATATTTTATGAAGTGAATAGGCTAATAGTTTATTCTTAAGCATTTTTAAGTCAGTAAACTCTTATTATAATATCTCTATTCATCTATTGTTTTAAAATAAGTGCTTTAGGTAATGAATGTATAATTGACCTTCACCCTATTTTAATGAGGGCATATGTATGGTATGGCACTAGGGCCCGGCAGGTAGCATGGTGGTTAAGGTGCCAGACTCTCACATGATGACTGCAGTTCAAGTCCTGGATCTGGCGACTTGCTTTCTCACTTTCCCTCTCTCTCTTTCTCTGGTGAGCATACATGCCCTAAGGAAATTAAATAATAATAATAATAAATAAGATTAAATAAATATTTTTTTAAATACCTGGCTCACTATATACATAATGTGTAATCTTCCTGTGACAACATTAAGACATTCCAAAAAAGGTAAAAGATGATGAAAAAGATACATTTGTAATTACAAAGAAAAAGAAAAAGTCTACAAAGTAAATAGCGAGAAATGTCACATGTCACTGACAGATTTCAAGATTTCAGCCCAGTGCCTGGGACGGCACTTAACAGTTATGAGGTAATTTAATCTCCCCGGAACTTCAACTGCAAAACCGTAGGATCTATCCTGACTCAAAGGTTACTGGGAGGGTTTAAGCACGATGCATGTTCAGCGTCCAGCAGAGTGGGTCTCAAACTGTAGTGCACAGGGAGGTGAAGAAAATGACAAGGTCTATGTCCAACTCCCAGAAACTGATTTAACTGGCTTGTAAGGATTTTAAAAATTTCTCCAAGTGATTCTAAAGTGCAGCCAAGTTTGAGAACCACTGGTCTGCATACTGTTTGACCTATAGTAAATATTCAACTAGAGTTAATGATCCACCCTCAGAGGAACTTTGTAAACTCAGATACACTCTCTGAAGGTTGCTACCTAGGTCAACTAGGCTCATGTAAATTCAAAAAGGGCTCAGAATCTGTGACAATACAATTTAAAAACAGTTCAAAAGTTCAGTAATAACTTTCCCAAACCTAAATCTCCACTATATTTTTGTTCCCTTTTATCAAAGAAGGAAGTTCCTTATGAAAGGAAGGAAAATATATTTTCCTCTATATTTCTTACTGAAATATAATTTATATTCAGGAAAAAATACACAAAAACAAAATTGAATAGTTTTACATACACACACACACACACACACACACACACACACACACGTAAAGTTCTCTTTCTCTCTCCCAGGGACCTACCAGATAGACTAAGATAAAGCAGAAAACACACCATAAATTCGATATTAAATTTCTCATATCTGGCCCATAAATATCACTGTACTTAGTTTGTCTCTGGTTTTTCCTAAATATCTTACAGTGGATGTTTATTTTATAAACAGTTAAGAATGCTGAACATAAAAAAGAGGAAGATGAAAAAAGCCTCCAATAGAAATGCACATATCAAAGGAGGTAATATAAAATCAATATTAACAAATCCACACAGACTTAAAAGCAAATACACAGTAAATCACAAGATAGTCAGTAGCATTTACTGGGCACTCACTGAGTTCTCAATGTGTACATTAAAGAACTATCATATGAGGTCCTCAGCTACCAATGATGTACAAATGAACTGAGTCTAATGCCAAACATACCCTAAAGGGACCCTACAAAAACTCAATGTTAACTGAATGTCTAACTAGGTATAAAAACTGTACCAAGCACTTTATATATGTAATCTAGCAAACTTTATTAAAAGTGTCCTAAAATAATTCATATATGGCTATAGAAATTATCAAATAATTAATTATCAAATAATTTTTCTCAATTACAAATCAAAACCATTAAATACTCACTTGTTACTGTCCAATCTGCAGCTTCCTTCCCCATAAGAAATAAATATCAGTAACAACAGAACTCAGTAACATCTACCGAAAGCTTCCTTTGCATTTTGTGTTTACTACCTTACAGGTGACATACATGAAAGAGTTAGGGTAGCATAGGAAAATTAGTCCAAAAAGGGATATTATAAACATGGGGAGAGTGGCCAGCAGGTGGCATGGTGGTCAAGATACTGGAATTCCCACATAGCTGACCACAATTTGAGTCCCAGACCTAGCTTGCTTTCTCATTCTCCCCTCCACTTTCTCTGGTAAACTCATGTGAAATAATAATAATAATAAATAATTATTAAAAAAAAACATGGAGAGAAATAAGCATGCAAAACTTGCACCTTTTTTCCAGTGGCACATAAAATTAAGTATAAAAATCTTTTTACACATATCTCTATTTCTACTTTTTCAAAAGAATATATGTGTTCAAAAACACTCAAAGAAAAATTACTGATTAAAGTCAAGATAAAAATTACCCATGGATTATTTTAGTATATTCTCTGAAGCAGTATAATTATAAAGGCAAAGGAAATTTTTACCCATAAAGGAAGTTTAAAAGTTCTTAGTTAAATGTTTTTTTTTCAATTTTCAAAAGGAATTAAAAACAAACAAAAAAATTAAATGTGGGCATTATAATTAATATATACACATGTGCATATTAAATATATATACCAGTCAAGCAATCATGTTCAGAGATTAACCAACCAAAGAGTGAAAGTAAAAATCTCCAGGGTTAGAGCCAAGTTGAGACATTACAGGGTAATAGGAGTTCTGTATTCTGACTGTAGTGCAGTTATGTGAACATACATGTGGTAAAAATTTTATAAAACTAAAAAGCTAACTAAATAAGTAAATAAAATCAATGATAAACAATGCATGTATAAAGCTGATGAAGGTGGCTGGATAGTGGCACAGTGCCAACACAACACTCAGCAGCCTTGATTTACATGGAATGGTTCCAGGTTTGTATCTAGACACTTCCCTGGACATGCCAGTTGTGCATGCCCATGATTCTTCCTGGCTGAAGCTGGGGTGGATCATGGCATGAGACCCCTATTGTGGTTGCCTGGCTCTCTGTCTCCGTCTCTCACTCAAGGAAGAAAGAAAGAAGGGAGGAAGGAGGGGTAGAGGATGGGAGGTAAGAAATAAAATAAAATTTTTTTAAAAATTGGGCAGTCCCTGTAGTGTAGTGGTTAAGTGCAGTGCATAGGGAGCTGTACCCCACAGGGCCATTCGCAATTGGAAAGCTGGCCCTAGTGGCATGAAAAACACACCAAGTCCACGTGCATACATGCCTCAAATCCTGATGGGATGGAGAAAGAAGAAATATGGCATGACCATGACTTCCTAGGGAATTCGTTTGTTTGTTCCTTCATTCTTTTTCTGTCTATCTGTCTTTCTCTCTGTCTCTCCCTCTCTCCCCCTTTCTCTCTCTTGTGAGTACATTCACTCTCTGGAAATTAAAATTAAATATTAAAAAATGTTGGTGAAATCTGGCTCAGCCTCAGTAGTGCAGCAGTAGCACAAAGCTCTACAATGCCAGAGGCCATATAAAAGATCAAGTTTTGGTTCCTGGGTCAACTGTACATGCTGGGTATGTGCATGTATGCTTATGATCTTGGTTGGTCGGGAAGGCAAAGGGGAGGATAGCAGCATAAGATCCAGTTAAATGTTCTTGTCTGTCTCTTTCTTTCTCTTGTTCTTACAAAGAAGAAAAAAAAAGGGGGGGGGGGGTTTGGTGAAATTTGAATGATGTCTATACCTGAGTAAATAGTATTGTTATCAATGTCATGTCACCTTTTAACAATGTACTATGGCTATATAATACAGCTAGTCCCTGACTTGTAATGATTCAACTTACAATTTTTGGATTTTACAATGGATTTATAGGGGTATTAAATGTATTTTGACTCGTGAGATTTTCGATTTATGATGAGTTTATTGGAATGTCAGCCCATTATAGCAGAACATCTATATTATTAGATTATTGGAAAAGCCATGATTCATTTTGCATAGAAAAATGTGTCATGATTTTTCGACATCCCAATATTACTGGAACAATGACACAGAAAAACTGCACTATTTTTGCAACTTTTTCTGAATTAAACTCTTAACACTTTAAACCTTAGGGCAACCTATATCTAAAGAGGTGACTCTCAAAATTCAATTGGCATTAGAATTACCTATGGAACTTGTTTGTAATGAAGGATTTTATGTATAACTATTTTGTATATATTTTTTTTAATTGCCAGAGAGTGCACATGCTCACCAGAGAGAGAAAGAAACATTTTGAGAGGGAGAAAACACCCCCTAACAGGGCATGGTCATGTCACAATCTTTTCTCCTTCATTTCTCTATTTTAGTGGGATTTGGAATATGCATGTTCATCCAACAAGCAGGATTTTCAAACCAATTCCAACAAGGGCTGGGAATCCAATCACAGTAGGATATGTGGGATTTGGCTCCTTTACTCACTAGGACATGTGGCTAGCCTCTTATTCTATATCTATTAATGTATAATTTGCATATGGAGCCCAAATAATACATACTGATAATCCAGCATATTATAGTTTAAGAGCCACTAAGCTAAAATAAAGGCAAAGGTATTAGGGGAAAAATGATGATCCCTCCCCATTAAAATATATTGTCCTGGGGGACCAGCAGTTAGCGTAATGGCTATGTCGCTGGACTCCCACGTAGTCAACCGCGGTTCGAGTCCCGGACCCGGTGGCTTAAACTCATGCCGAGCGTGAGTGCATGCATGCCCAAGATCCCGAGAGGAGAATGGAGGAGAAGGGATTGCAGCGTGGCCATCCCCCCTGGGGGATGATTTCTCGCTTTCTATCTCTCTGTCTCTCTCTGTCTGTCTGGCGAGTGCATGCGCCCTATAGCAAAAA
>NW_006160197.1:1073452-1088973 GCF_000334495.1 Tupaia belangeri chinensis | reverse complement strand
AAAAACACAAAAAAAACCTCTCCAAAAAAAGAAAAAAAAAATGTATTGTCCTGGGACCAGCAGGTGGTGTGGGGGTCAGAAGTGCTGTACTTCCACATGTGTGGCCATGGTTCGAGTCCCAGACTTGGTGACTTGCTTTCCCTCTCTCTCTCTTTCTGTGTCTTGCTCTGGTCAAATTTAAATAACAATAATAATAAATAAAATAAGGAAATAATTCTTAAAAACATGTCCTATTTAATCACTAATCACTAAAGTAGTTCCACCTCTGCAGAACTTTACTCATAGACTATATAAGACCAATATGCTTTCCTTTGAAGAGATAGCAAAGATATGAAAATTACATCAATTACTGATCTATTTTAAGATGCAAATACCATTATTCATAACACAAGTCTAATATATCAATACAGAAGTGAATATACTGTATAGGAACAAAACCAATGCTATTAAAACAAAGGCATGTAAAGGAAACATATCCTCAACAAGACATAAGAGGTGCATATTTAAATGCCTTTTAAGGGTGCTTACCTATGCTTTTATGTGGAATTATTGCTAGCAAACCATATATATATATATATGCATTCAAAAGATTCTCATTTTTTAAAAATATCAACCTAGATATTATTCCTATACAACACAGTAAGAGCTAAAACCCAAAACTCTTCATTTTCTCTTAATTATTCCTTATTAAAAGGCTATTCCCAGAAAAGGTAAGAGTGGTACATTTCCAATCCCAGTTTTCACAATGACATTGACTGTCTACACCAAGAATCTGCTAGACCTTTTTCACTGTTTCTTAAGAAAGAGTCACAGTTTTCTCAGTTTCTTAGCCATCTTATTAAAAAGAGAGAAATATAACTAGAGAATAAATCAAGTCAGAGAACATCACTTCTGAAAGGCTGCTAATCTCTCTCTCAAACAGTTACTGTGAGTACTTCAATGCCAGCACATTTCTCTCAGCTGTGGAAAATAAATTATTTTTAAAAAAAGAAACATATAGGGGCCGGCCCCATGGCCTTGTGGTTTAAGGGAGTGATTATAGATCTTGTATGGCCAACTGCACAGTTTAAATCCTGGCCCTGCAGCCTTGAAGAGTCAGGAATGTGTGCATGCATGCCCAAAATCCCAATGGGATAAAGAAATGGGGAAGCAACGTGGCGTGACCACATCCCATGGGGGGAGGGGGGCTCTTTCTCGTTCTCTCTTGGTCTCTCTCTGGCAAGTACATATGCCATCTAACAAATTTTATATATGATTATTTTCTTGTTAGAAATAGTTCAAATAGTTCGAAGTTTATTACTGGCTTCAAGTGAATCCTTGGTTACAAGATTAATCTTTCCTTACAGAGCTATTTAACCTGACCATGCTCCCTGACTGTAGGTTAGAATGCCCATCACTGAGCTGGCAAAAGTGAACATCTCTGGGTTTAACCAAATCTACCTGGGCACTTCTTTCTGAGGAAGGACACATTTTATGACAATTCAAAAGGTGCTTTCAATGTCAGGCTGGCCAGTATTGGCATCTTGGGTAATACAGATGAAATAGAATCTGTGCCGACTGGTGACATGATAGTTAATGTGACTGGCTCTCACATGGTAGACCACAGAGTTCAAGCCCCAGACCCAGAGGATTAGAAACATGCCAGGCACATGTGCAGGTGTGCACATGTGCCCAAATCCTAAAAGGAGAGAAAAATGAAAGAGAACAGATTGTGATGTGACCATCCCCCATCATGGGGTGCTTTCTCTTCCTCATATTCCTTCACTCTTCTCTCTTTCCTCTCTTCTCTCTCTGTCTCCAGTGAGTGCATGTACCCTCTGGCTAATTAGAAAGAAAACAAACGAAATTCAACAGACACTGTCCTGAACAGACCTGGAGGGAAGCAGAGAACTAGGAAAACGTAATGCATTATGAGAGAACAGACTTTAGTTCTCGTACCAATCCAGCACAGACTGAGTCGTCTAGTCTCACTAGCTCACAGAATTAATACACTAAACGCACAGCCTGATATATGGAAACAAACTAGCCATCCTAATTAAAGTATTTTATCATTTTAAACTGCCTACATGTTAATAGATGGCTTAAAGCAGGAGCTAGCAAAATATGTTCTATAGGCCAAATTCAGCCCACCTTTTTTTTTTCCCCCCAAAGTTTTCTTAGAACACAGGAATGCTCACTTGTTTACATTCTGCTTATCCCTGCTTTCAAAAAACAGCAGGGCTGGGTAGCTGTGACTGAGACCTTAAGTCTATGAAGCTTAAACTGTTTCCTATCTAACCTTTCAAACAAAAAATTTACAAATTCCTAGCAAAAAGGGTCACATCTCTGGTAAAGTTACTATACAATTTAAAATCTCTTTTTGTGCCAGCTGGTGGTGTGATAGATGGATCTCACATGGCCGTCTATGCTTTTTGAATCTGGGACCAAGTGACTTGAAAAGCATGCTGGACACTTGTGTATGCATTCCTAAAATCCCAAAAGGAAAATGGAGAAGGGATTGTAGTGTGGCCATCTCTCATTGGGGGGTGCTTTCTTACTTTCTCTCCCTCTCTCTTTCTCTTGCTCTTGCACGCTCTCTCTTGCTCTCTCTCTCTCTCTCTCTCTCTCTCTCTCTCTCTGGTGAGTGCACACAGTCTGTACCAAATTAAAAAAAATAAAAATCTTTATTTTTACACAAAGATACTTTTCTCACCTTATCAGATTTGAAAAAAATTAAATTTCAAAAGTTTGGTAATATACCCTACTGGTTACTAAGAAAACAGATACTCTTATACATTCCTGGTGGAAGGCCAAGTGGAGGAGCTTTCTGTATAGATTAAAAATGTGCAAAGTTGGGAACAGGAGTTAGCGTAATGGCTATGTTGTTGAACTCCCATGTAGTTGACAGTGGTTTGAGTCCCAAACCTGGTGGCTTAAACTCACGCCGGGCACATGTGTGTGCATGTCCAAGATCCAAAGGAGAAGGGATTGCGGCATTGTGTGTGCAAAGATCCAAAGGAGAAGGGATTGCGGCATGGCAAACCCCCCTGGGGGATGATTTCTCGCTTTCTGTCTCTCTGTCTTTCTCTGCTTTTCTGGTGAGCGCATGTGTCCTGTAACAAAAACCTCTCAAAACAAAACAAAAAAATGTGCAAAGTCAAATACAATCAAATATATAGTTACTCTGATTCAGTACTCTTCCTACTAGAAAGTTACCCCGGGGTCAGCAGGTGGTGTAGTGGTCGGGGCACTGGACACCCACATGCCTGACAACAATGGCTTTACTTTTTCACTTTCCCTTCCTCCCTCCTTCCTTCTTGTTCTGTCTCTTTATCTATCTCTGGTCAGTGTACATACCCTACAGCAAATTTTTAAAAGTAATAATAAATAAAATTAAACTAAAAAAATTATTTTAAAAAAAAGCTATCCCAAAGATATCACAGCTAGAACTATGAAATAACTTATGTATAAGATTACTTTGTGCAGCATTTTTTAATAAGAAAAGAAAGAACGCAAGTATCAGTGACTCATATACTATGTCACTGTGAATTACGACACATCACTCAGTGGAGTACTGTACAGTCATGGAAAGAAATGAGAAAGGTCTCATATGCATTCATATCTGGAATACATGTTAAATAAAGAACACGAGTTTTTTATATAATAAGTAGGTGGGTGCTGTATTAACAGAAAATGCTAAGATAAACCCAAAATTAATAAAAAGTATAATCTATGCAGGAGGAAAGGGACAGGGATGAAAACAAGATTCTAAGAACATTCCTTGTAACAGTTTGTCTTTAGAACAATTAACTGGTTTTTAAAAATGTCTTTATTTGGGGCCAGCAGATGGCATGGTGGTTAAAGTATTCCTATATGGTGATCATGGTTTGAGTCCTAGACAGAGCAGCTTGAAAAATCACATGTGTGTATATATGCCCAAAATCCTGAAAGGAGAATGGAGGAGAAGGGACTGTGGTGTGGCCACCTACCTGGGGGGTGGGGGGTCATTTCTCACTTTCCCTCTTTCAGTTTTACTTTGTCTCTCTCCAGTACGTGCACTCATCCTATGGCAAACATTTAATTTACAAAAGTAAAACAAAAACAAATGCATTTATTTTCTATTTTTTTAATTTATTTTTCTTGTACATCCCATATATATATATATATATGTGTGTGTATACCTATACACATATATATATATTTTGGAGAGGTTTTTGCTATGCGGTGCATGTGCTCACCAGAAAGACAGAGAGACAGAGAGACAGAAAGCAAGAAATCACCCACCAGGAGAGATGACCACGCCACAATCCCTCCTCCTCCATTCTCCTCTCGGGATCTTGGGCACACATGTATAAGCATCTGGCATGAGTTTAAGCCACCGGGTCCAGGACTCGAACCACGGTAAACTACATGGGAGATCAGTGACATAGCCATTATGCTAACTGCTGGTCCCCCCAGTAAGATAAATTTAAGTACAAAATACACAGAGAGCATCCAGTAGTCTTCCCAAGAAAGCACTCCATTGGTCTCCTCTCAGGATTTTGGCCATGCCCACACACACATGCTTGGCATGACTTTCAAGCCACCAGGTCCAGGACTTAAACTGCACAGATGGTCATATGGGATCCAGAACCTTAACTCCATACCAACTGCTGGCCCAGAGTGATTGAAAATATTTAATCTGATTCAAATCAAAGAATTAAGGGAATTCAAAAGGAATATAAGTAGCTCCTCAACAATGTATTGATAATTAACACAATCCTGAATGTGAGTCTACAAGACTAATATACTGGGTAGCCAGAAAAGCCATGACATATTTTTCTGTTCCTCTTTGCAAAAAATATGACTTTTCCGATGACCCACAACATCTAACAAATGAAATATATGGGAGAAGGGGGGGGTTGGGGGCTGGCAGGAATTCACAGGATCAGAGATTTAAGTTATATAACCATATCAGTTCTCTATCATGAATAAAATCAAATAACTTTTAAAAGAAATTATCAAAAAAGGCAGGCAGGTAGAATAAAACCCTCTAATATTTCTAATTAGTAGGTTATAAAAAGTTCAGTTAACATAGGAAATCAAACATTTGTATAACTGCAAACACTTTCATATAAAATGCACAGATGTAAATTTATTAAGTCATCTCCAATCAAGTCCTTATACACATAGCGCCCAAAAGCTTTCCTTGGACTTTCACTGCTTTAAGCACGCTGAGCGTTTCATGACATCTGCAAGTCAATATGAGCACAGATTCCTTGATTTTTTTTTTATCATTTTATTCTTTTAGTTGTTTCATTAATATCTTATTAAAAAGGATTTTTTTTTTTCTTTTTGGTGGTGTGAATGGCTTGCAAAAGATCCCTTCTGAAGTATTTAACTTTTGATAAACTATAACAGGCATGAACAGGGAAACTAGAAAGTAGCTTAGTGGCTTTGGAGGTACACTGTGTCAGGAAGATCCATTTTGACTAAAGTGTAAACACTTGTACAGTACTACTGGACATAGAACTGCTGGAGAACTTTGATTCACCCGCTGACAAATCTTTACAAAAATGATGGCTCAAAACTCAATTTTTTTAGTTCATCCACAACTTGCAGGCCAAGCAAGAAACCTACCAGCTATCTCTTAATTTATTATATAATTTACAAGAAAGGTAGCAAAAAATGAAAACATTGTGGAGTGGATCACGCGTGCCAGAATTTACGTTAATTATTTTCTCAACAGAATAATCATCTAAGTAGTATTAGCATGTTAATACACAAATATAGCTCTCAAGAAACCATCATTTTGATTCTTCTGTAGAAATATTCCCTTTTGTAGGGGAAGAAATAATCTGGAACTATCCCAATTCTATTAATACTCTTATATAACGATCATCTGTCCATGGTGATTAATTTTTTTGTTTTTTGGAGAGGTTTTTGCTATAGGGCGCGTGCGCTCGCCAGACAGACAGAGAGAGACAGAGAGACAGAAAGCGAGAAATCACCCCCCAGGGGGGATGGTCACACCGCAATCCCTTCTCCTCCATTCTCCTCTCGGGATCTTGGGCACGCACGCACACACACCCGGCGTGAGTTTTAAGCCACAGGATCTGGGACATGAATCGAGGTTGACTACGTGGGAGTCCAGCGACATAGCCATTACGCTAACTGCTGGTTCCCAATAAATGGTTTTAATAAAAAGGAAAGAAAGCTTTAAAAAACATTTGCGTCAGCAAAGTTGGAACATCACAATGAAATTAAAACCAAAATGAGGCCAGCAGACGGTGTAGTGGTTATGTTGCTAGACTCCCACATGGCTAACAATGGTTCAAGTCCCAGACCCAGGGGTTTGAAACTCTTACTAGGGCTATGTGCATGTGTGCCCAAAATCCTGAGAGGAGACTGAAGAAGGAGGGATTGTGGCATGACCATCACCCCGGTGGGATGATTTCTCACTTTCTGTTCTCTGGCAAGCACATGTGCCCTATAGCAAAAATCTCTCTAAGGAAATAATAATATGTATTGGCAAAGAAAATTTCCTACAGATCTTGTGAAGATGTTGGCATTCCCATTTCCTTAATTACTTCTAGGTATTTTGTTTTATTTATTGCAAACACACAATGATAACCTAACCAATGAAATCTGATTATATGCTATATACTTTTCATATATGCAATTATATGGAAAATGAATTTTTGTAAATGCTCACAATTCTGAATAGCTATTAATTCAGATTAGTAAATTATGATTAGGAATAAAAGCCCATTGAGTCCAGGACACCTTAAGCCACTGGTTTCATGCTATAAACTGAAGCATCTATTGACAGAATATTTATTGACATAGAAGATGTTCAATAAACTATTGTTGAATGAATTAACTCATTCTTTCTCTCTTTCATATACATACTACTGTATTTTCCAATGCTTTTCTCATTTGAAAAACCACGTGTTTGGGTACACTTACAATTGCCTAAAAAATACAGTGGGATAGATTTGTCATAAATTTAGTGTGACATGCCAGTTTTCCGTCACCATTTGATGCTGAT
This sequence comes from Tupaia belangeri chinensis, assembly GCF_000334495.1. Lineage (NCBI taxonomy): Eukaryota > Metazoa > Chordata > Mammalia > Scandentia > Tupaiidae > Tupaia > Tupaia belangeri. The sequence continues at coordinate 1,081,964 of NW_006160197.1, read as the reverse complement.
CTTAGAAAACAGAGAAAACATGAACAAGAAATAAATTACTCTCAACCATGTAAACATCTAGTCAATAAGCAACGTATAAAAATAACCAACCAATGAACCGTGAGAATTCCTGACGTCTGTATCCCAGGAAAACTGCTTTCTCATCCTGCTTTCCCATCTTCCTTCCTTCTCTCATAGTCATTTACACCTATTACTAATATTTTCATTCTGTTACCGTGACAACTTCCCAAAAGAAATTATTTCATAAACATTCTCTACCAATTGTCATTGAATCAGTATGCATTTTATATTCCTATTCATAAAAAATATTACATTATGGATTAATTAAAGTGAGCTCATTTAAGAGTAATTGTACAGAGATAAAGGTAATGACCATGCAGAATGCTGAACCAAGAGGTGAAGAAACATGAGTTTTGGAGTCAGCAGGTGGTGTGATGGTTAAGGCACTGGAATTCCACAGGGCCAATTGCGGTTTGAGTTCAAGCTGGACGTAGCGGCTTGAAAAATCATTCCATGCACGTACATGTGGGTGCCCAAAATCCTGAGAGAAGATTTAAAGAGAGGGGACCACAGCATGGACATCCTCCCTGGGGTGGGGTCGGGGGGTGAGTTCTCACTCCCCACCCTCCAGCAAGTGTACTTGCCTTACGGCAATTAATAAATAAATAAGAAACTTGAGTTTCTTGCTACATACGCAACCGTACAACAAGGATTTAAGTAGTAAGAATCTATGCTAGCTTTAGGTAGAGAAATAAAGACAACAGTTTCTGCATCCAAAGATGTAATAGCTTATTATTTTATTACTGTATTTATTTATGTACTTATTATTTTATTATTAATTAACTACCCATAAAACGTCCCAAATGTTTTTTTTTTTTCCCTTTTGGTATCACTAAGTTGGTCAGTCAAAAAGCACTGTTGAAGCAACCTTAACTACATAGAGTAGAATTTCTTAAGCTACAATGGGTAGAAAGTATGTATGCATTAAGCTACTTATTATAACAATCCTATAGGCTGATGTTATTTCTATATTTTACAGGGTAAGGAACAAACTCCTGACAGAGGAGTTAACTTGTCCTCAGAAATATCTAGCAAACTGCAGGTTCAGACTTTAAACCCAGGGTAGTCCATTTCGAAAGTCTACTTTCTTTCTTTTATTCTATTGTATATCACCTACTTTGTGTGCCTAAATGAAACAGCACTCTGAGATCTTAAAACTCTATCTGAGGGGACCAGTAGATGGCATAATGGTTACATTGCGGACTCCCACATGGTCGACTGGGGTTCAAGTCCTGGACCAGTTGGCTTGAAACTCACATTGGGTGCATGTGTGTGTGCCCACAATCCCACGAGGAAAATGGAAAAGAAGGGATTGTGGCATGGCTATCCCCACTGTGGTGTGACTTCTCACTTTCTGCCTCTCTGTCTCACTGTATCTTTGGTGAGTGCACATGCTCTATAGCAAAAACCTCTGCGGGGGGAGGGGGGGAGAAGGAAAACTCTTTTGGGCCTCAGTCCCTGTGGTCTAGTTAGTGTACTATATATACAAACGTACTCCTGTGCTTGAAGTCACATGGCTGACCACAGGTTTGGGGCCTAAGCCCCTTTGACTTGAAACACACCAGGGTGGTATGCAAATATCCAAGGTCCTAACAAGCCAAAGGACTAGAAGGAGGAGATTGCAGTATATGACTGGACCCTGTCCAGCATGGTTCTCTCTGTTGCTCATGTGCAAGCACATGTGTTCACTATCATGAATAAAAATAAATATCTTTTTTTGAGAGAGAGATTATTGCTATAGAGTACATGAGCTAACTGCAGAGACAGAGAGACAGAAAGCAAGAAATCACCCCCCAGGGGCGATGGCCACACCACAATCGCTTCTCCTATCTCTTCCTGGGATTTTGAGCATGCACGCACACATGCCTGGAGTGAGTTTTCAGACACTGAGTCTGAGACTCAAACCGAAGTCAACTACCTGGAAGTCCAGAAATATAACCATTACTCCATCTGCTGGTCCAAAAAATAAATATCTTTTTAAAACAAAACAAAACAAAACAAAACTCTTTAAGAGTGACATATCAAGAAAAAAAAATGAACATAGCTAATAAATATAATTTATCATTTTCTCTGAAATGGCATCTACAAGAAACAATAACTTACCAGAAGAAAATCATCAGATAATGTATATAATAAAGACTAATCCATTAGAACCACGCTTTTATAATCTATAAATCTGTATAAAATCTTTTCAATCAAAGGAAAATACAATATTCTAGGGAGGAAACTACGTTTTATCTTCCTGGTTTAAACAACCGAGAATCCTATCCCTAGACCTCCTAACAACTGTATCTTTTGGTTCCACAGAAATATAGCTGACTTTGTGTGTAAATAATCTAAAGTCCCAGAAAGAAGAAAAGGAAATGACAAAGAAAAATATACAGTAGTCTCATTTATACAAACTTTCCCTGAGGAAGTAGGTGGATCCAGAAACAAAGGCCTATAAGACACGCCAAGCAGCCGTGATGTTCAATAGAGCTCAAAGTCCTAGCAAAGAGATTGTTCAAAAATAGATCTGAGGTTTCAAAGCCATTAAAACAACATGTTTAGCATAAGAATTCTGGAATAAAAGGTGTGGTCCAGTTATTATGAATTCCAAGATATAAGAACTGAAAATCCTAATTGGCACACTCACTTTTTGATCCTAAAGTAGTAATGAGTGCAATGATATCACAAAAAGATCATTTCATTTCTATTTTGTCCTCAAATTTTCATAAGCACCATTAACAATATGTTAATTTCCTTCTGTCGCTTTTATTATGGAAAAACTAGAAAAAGTTACAAATGTTATCTCAAAGCAAAACTAATCCTTTAGTCTTTTTCTTTTTGATGAACTATTGCTTATTTTCATGAAATTGAGGGGATACTATAATATGCATACTTCAAGAAATTATGGCTAGCTGGCCATCAACCTATTTTCCAACTTAGTATGAAAGATAGAAAATCATCTTTAATAATTCTTAACAAAACAGAACACAAACATAAATCCATATAACAGGTTATCAATTTCATATTACATCCAAACTTTTTGTTGTTTAAACAGGGTTACACTGTTTTCTAGATTTTCTCTTTGGGGAAAATAAAATCCTGGACTTTGTTTAAATTCAGGCACTATAGCTACACATGGTTAGAGCATCTCTGTTAGACACAATATAACTTTGAACTTAAGTACTTTTTTGGGGTAAAAATGGAAAGCTTTTAACAAATAAGTAAACTATACAAAATAGAATCCCAAGTAAACTTATCCACATGACTTTAGAGTTTTATGATATAATTAACAACAAAGTTAAAAAAAAATCATTCAGTAACAGACACAGTGCTATCAGAGGGTTGAAACAGGTTTAGAAAGAATGAGTTTCTTTTTCTCATTACTTAATTTTAATTGGCAGGCAGTACTCGCACTTACCAGAAAGAGAGAGAGAGAAAGAGAAAGAGGGAGAAAGCACCCTTCAGTGGGGCATACTTATGCTGAAATCCCTTGTCCTCCATTTCTTTATCCTGTGAAGATTCTAGACACACAGGCATGACATGGTTTACAAGTACCTGGGCCAGGATTTGAACCATAGTCAGTCATGTGGGATCTGGCTTCCTTAACCACTAGGAGACAGGTCAACTCTAGAAAGAACGAAGTTCTAATTGCATATAAACATATATATAGATTCTGGATGTGCTCTGTATGAATTACTACATGCTTTCCTATGACAAAGGTAGTGATAGGAAGGCATCACAATTCTCCATTAAAAGTAACTATATAACTCCAAGAGTCCATGGGAAAAAAGTCAACCAAATTTAATTCTAAAGATTAATGTATAATTATTTCAAACATGAAGATGGAATATAATTATAATGTTAATATTGAATAAATAATGAGTTTCGTTAAACAATTATATTACTCTCCTTAGTTTTTGCCTTATCCTTTATGGTTGAGTACTGTGCTTTCTAAAGAACATATGCTTTATGGGAATAAACAAGACACCCTAGAGATACAGTCTCCTCTTCCTTATTAATGACATCATTAAGTCTGCCTATTTATAGTCTCTACCACATGACCTCACGGCCTACATGAATAAATGGATTTGTTCAGTTGTTAATTCTCACAGTGTGTTCTTAGCAGCAATTAACCAGAGACAAATAGCAACTTGATACTATATTATCTTTAAAATAAGATGAGATTGCATCTCTGTGCTGTTTTATGAAAAATCTAAATATAATAAAGATTTTGGTGAGCAAAATTTGAAAAATAGCAATCTCACATCTCTTTCTATGAGAAATTTAAATTTGAATTATGTAAGTCAGATTTCTACAACATATTTAAAACACAGTACTTCCTTAAAAATTAAATTGAAAAAGAAAAACAAAACACCCTGGTGGCATGGCAGTTAAGAAGACTAGATCAGATGTGGCCAACTGCTGGTTGAGTCCTAGACCCAGTGGCTTGAAAAACACACGAGGCACACGTGTACACATGCCCAAAATCCCAAGAGGAGGATGAAGAAGAAGGGACTACAGCATGGCTGTCCCCTGTGGGAGAGGGTGTTTTCCCTCCCTCCCTCCCTCTCCCTCCTTCCCTTCTTCTCTGCCTCTCTCTCTCACTCTCTCCCCCTCCCTCCCTCCCTCTGTCTGTCCTCTCTGGTGAGTGTACATGCTCATAGCAAATTAAAAAAAAAAAAAAAAAAAAAAAAAAAAAAAAAAAAAAAACCTCTGTCTTTTTTCCTTATTTGCCAAGTTTTATATATATTTTAAAATAGCAAGTAGATACAAAATTCAAACACTTAACATCTCTGCTAGGTACAGATGATTATCACTTTTCTTCATTCTGTTTTTAGATATCATGTCTAAAACATCTTTAAATACTGTATTAACCATCTATGTTATAAGATATACTTTACGGTGTAAGAAAATGTTATCTCACTTTTGTTATCTTAATTTTTTTCAGTTACCAAATCGTCAATGCAAATCATTTTAAGTTTCAATTAGAAGTAGCACTTTTAACTATTTACAGATATTCTATAACAGTATTTTACCATATGTTAAAAACATTCATTTTCATTGTGTATTACATAAGACCAGAATCTATTTAAGGGATGAGTTTAGTCTGGTCCTTAAAAAAAAAAAAAAGTTTACCAATATACAATAATATAAAAATACTATAAGAAAAGAGATGAGTCTGGTTGTATTCTTTAGTTAGTTCAGCAAAGTCATATGTACTCATATACCAGTCAGGATTTTAATGAGTAATCTTATTTAAGGTTCATACTGAGAGTTAATATTACATTCAAAGTCTTCTCTAAGAGTTGTATGTTAAGGTTTTGTTTTGTTTTTGTTTTTGTTTTTGTTTTTGTTTTTTAATTCAGGTAAATTTGACAAAGTGCAACTTTTACTCTCTACCTAGAAAGTTGTTAATAGAGAAGCCCATGCAAGGGCAGTATAGGGTAAGAATGCCAATCTAGCGACCACAATGCTTAATTTCAGTTTGAATCTCTCTGTCAAGTAACCTAACATCCCTGAATCTCAGTTTACTTACATACTGAATGAAGAAGATATCCAAGGTCTGTTTTATTGAGTCTTCGTAAGTATTTAAAAAGAGAGTAATTATATTTTGTAAAAGTTACAGCCCAAGATAAGGGTAATTTATCATACTGTTTATTGAAATGTTCACCATACTTTGAAAGGAATTTTACCATGTCTTAAAGCATAAAAGTATTTCAAATAAAAGCATAATGAGCAGCAATAATTAAATTTATACAAACACAAACTTTACTGGATTTTTATATTAACTTTCTTTTTCTATCTAGTATAAATAACATTATTGTAATTTATGTGTCAAGAAAAATAAATTATGTGATTTACTCTTTAGAACATCAGTTCTGAAGAACCAGCAGTTCTTCAGCTTTTTCTACAAGATGTTGACTAAAGAACAAAAAGAAGAATCCCAAGACATATCAACATGATTAAAAGTAGTAATAGCTTAAAGGAAAATAAGCAGCATTTTTTAAAAGCAAATGATTAGGATATATTAAATTTTGTAAAAGTTTTACAAATCATATATACTTACAACTCTTCTAGAAATTTTCCATGCAGTGGTGTCACTCCTCTAGCTATTTGCTGTGAGAGAGAATGCTAAACTGACTGTCCTGTTAGTAACTCTGCTGTTCATCCTGTGTGAAAGCACCAGGCACTTCTTACCTCTGGCAAATACGTAAAAGAAGGAATTCAGTAGTCTTTCAAAATCATTCCGGGAATGATCATGTAACATTTGGTCAAGCCCTTTTACTGAAGAGAATGTATTCTACACAGCAATTTTAGAAAGCAGCTTTAGCAAGTTAAAACTGGACAGTTCAGAATTTTTATGCTCTATTTAAAGTATAAATGCCTGTAGATTCTCAACATATACAAAATATTTCTTCAAATTTTTAAGAATCTCATTAAATCCTTTTAATTAATCATTTGCTTTAGGTATTAAGAAGTGCATTTGTAAAATTTTTTTTAAAAATCTTAAAATTATTTGTAGAATGATAGATTTTTAAAGGCTGGGCAATGGGTCAGCCAGTAGGGTGTTGGTTAAGGTGGCTGGAATCCCAGACCCAGTGGCTTGAAAAACACACTGTGGGCATGTGTATATGTGTGCATATGTGCCCAAAACCCTGAGAGGAGAATGTAGGAGTAGGAATTGCAGCGTGTCCATGCCTCCTGGGTGTGATTTCTCACTTTTCCTCTGCCTCACTTTCCCTCCTGTTCTCTCCTCTGGTGAGCTTACACATCCTATAGCAAATCAATCAATATAAGTTACGTGTCAAGAAAATAAAACTCAGAAAAGAGCCCACATTTAATTGTATCAAAAAGAAAATCAAACATGTACATTTCCTTGTAGACACGCTAAGGTTTCTTACAATCGGTCCAGGGCAAACATGTTTTCCACCATAGAAACCTCAATACAGTCAATAGAAGCTGGTATTTTAGTTTCACATCTTCACAGCTATTATAAAGGCCTTGATGTGAATGGAGTGGAATCCAAAGGGCTGGAATTTATGTGTAGCCTTTTCGTATATCAGAGTATATCTTTGTAACAATTTAGGTTTTTTCCAGATGTCCAAAGTCCAATACAGACTATTCAAATACAAACAACAAAATTAAAGAAATTTTAATATAAAATTACATGTTCTATTATTTTCACCAATAGACACATTATTTCTTCTTCCATATGTGCAGTGTTGACTCTGATTTCGCTACAGTCTAAAATAAAACAAGTTATCTCATGGGATTTTCTTTTCAACCTGATGAGACTCAGTCTCTTGCACAGTTCTACCAATTTAATAGCAACATTGCTCTCCACAATGAAACCTCGTTAACAGTACATAGGAATAGGTCTAGAGGTCTAATGTACAGCAAGAAGGCTATAGTTAATCATCTTGTACCATACACTGGAAATTTGCTAAGGGTAATTTCAGGTGCTCTTACTATTTAAAAAAAGATATTGATAGGAGATGGAGGTTTATTTGCTGACAGTAGTGATTATTCTTCGATGTATTGGTATATCACTTCATGCGCACATCTTAAATATGTGAGAATTCGCCCCCCAAAAAGTGTTCTGAATTTCTATTTCTACTTCTCAACTTTCTTACTTCATATTCTCTCATGAGTCCACTCCATCTTGCTGCCACCCCTGACCTCACTGAGACTGTCTTGTATCTTCATTATCACAAATGATCTTCATGTTGCTATGGTTACTGAAGAGCAGGATTCTTCTCTATTATCTTACTTGACTATTTATTTTTAGGGGTGGAGAGGTTTTTGCTATAGGGTGCGTGAGCTCGCCAGTGAGACAGAGAGAGACAGAGAGACAGAAAGGGAGAAATCATCCCCCAGAGGGATGATCACGCCACAATCCCTTCTCCTCCATTTTCATTTGGGGATCTTGGGCACGCACGTGCCCAGTGTGAATTTAAGCCACCGAGTCCAGGACTTGAACCACGGTCAACTACATGGGAGTTAAGCAACATAGCCATTTTGCTAATTGCTAGTCCCTCTGTTGTCTTACTTGACTTCTTCTTGACAGCACTCGGAACAGTTGATACTGCCAATCCTGAAACCTTTTCTGGCACCAGATGCCTATGTATAATACATTCTGGTTTGCCCAAGACAGTTCTAACTTGCCTCTATTGACCATTGGCAATATTTAATGCTCTAATAATCCATCCCCCTTTTACTCTCTAGGTTACACTGTCAATTATCAAGAGTCACTCTACCTGGGGTATTACTATCCTTTTTGTTGTTGCTATTCAGGTTTTTTGTTTTGTTTTTTTACATTTCTACTTGTCTGTCCAATGAGGCATCTCAAAGTTGATAATAGCAAAAGTGAACAGTTTCCCTCTCTTCACTTAGATTTGTTATCTCATTATCAGCCCCACTAATGCCCCAAATCTAATAATTTACCTCAACTACTCTCTTTCCC
>NW_006160197.1:1026585-1073416 GCF_000334495.1 Tupaia belangeri chinensis | reverse complement strand
TTACTTCCCACATTCAATCCAAAATAGATGCTGAGTCCAAGCCCTTCATCTCCACTAAAACCAACCCAGGTCAACCCGCCATCCTTCCAAAGACAGACCGTGACAGTCTCTGTGCCTCTGTCTTCGCATTGCAATTCAATCTCTTCCACAAAACTTCTACAAGGATTATTTAAAAATGTAAACTCTTATCAATTCATCACCTTTTTCTAAAGGCTTCATACGGTTCTTAGAATGAATTTCAAGCTGCTTTTCTGGTGACCAAAGCCCAAGAGTAGAAAGCTCTCTCGCTCTCATACTCCTTCACTGTCCTGTGCTCCAGTAATACTGGCTTCCTTTCATGTGTGTCATTCACAAGCCTCCCAGTCTTGAGCCTTTGCTATTTCCTACACCAGGAATTCTTTTCCTCTTGAGCTTTTCTATTCATTCAAATCTCATTTTAAATGTTACCTTCTCATAAAGACTGTCAAGGATCTTGTTTAAAGTAGCAAACCACTTGCCATCACATCACTCTATTTAGCTCTTCAAAGCATCTGTCACTGCACTTTCTCGGTTTTTAATTTATTTTGTTTGTCTGGCTGTGCTTTCAAAACCCTGTTCCCATTGGAATCTAAAATCTGAGAAGAGATACTTTGTCAGGCTTTTTCTGATGCCTATAACAGGGACTGGCACTTGACAAAGAATCAACAGGTCTTTGTTGTCAATTAAATGAATCAATTACGAGAGAGACATTTTTCAGTAATTGCACCTCTTAAATACATAAGCTGTGGCCAACTATGTTTTGGGAAACCTTTTGATTAAATTATATATAAAAGGATCATTAATACTAACCTTTAAACTAATAAATTAATAACAGTAATGCTTAATTTTTTTAAATAAACGTGTTCTTTTGAAATCATTGTAGACTTACAGAAAAGTAGCATGCCTGCTACTACCATACACACTTCATCCAGGTTTCCCTAATATTAATATCTTACATAACAATATACTTTTGTCAAAACTAAGAAAATATTGGGTCATCAGGAAAGTTATAACACATTTTTGCACAGGAAAACACAGAAAAATACATCGTGACTTTCCAGATGACCTAAGAGGTACCTTAGTAACTAAACTGCAGACTGTAAATGTAACTAAATCTTACGCATTTGTTTTTTTTATGTTTCAGATTGAATTTAGAATATGGTATCTATCATATGGCCTCTAGTACAATTTTAAATTTTGAGTTTTCTTTATTTAAGAATATCTTTTTGGTTCTACTTGCATCACATACAAAAAATCTAAAAGTTTTTAATAACTTGTTTGTAAAAAGTGATTTTTACCCAATATAGGTGAAATAATGTGTCAGAAAGAGAAAATTTCACTAAGTTGGGATCTATACACACAGGCTCACTGCTATTAAAAGTGTCATCTGGGGGGGAGGGCAGCAGTTAGTATAATGGCTATGTCACTGGATTCCCATGTAGTCAACCATGGTTCGCGTCCCAGACCTGGTGGCTTAAAACTCACGCCAGGCGCATGTGCATGCATGCCCAAGATCCCGAGAGGAGAATGGAGGAGAAGGGATTGCGGCATGGCCATCCCCCCTGGGGGGTGATTTCTTGCTTTCTGTCTCTCTGTCTCTCTGTCTGTCTGGCAAGCGCATGCACCCTGTAGCTAAAACCTCTCCAAAAAAAAAAAAAAAAAAAAGTGTCATCTGGGGACCACCAGTTAGCATAATGGCTATGTTGTGGAACTCCCATGTGGTCGACAGTGGTTCGAGTCCCAGACCTGGTGGCTTAAACTCAATGCCAAGTGCATGTGCATGCCTGCCCAAGATCCCGAGAGGAGAACGGAGAAGGAATTGTGGTGTAGCCATATCTCCGGGGGGGGGGGGGGGAACGGGTGATTTCTCACTTTCTGTCTCTGTGTCCCTCCCTGTCTTTCTGGCGAGCGCACACACCCTATAGCAAAAAATCTCTCAAAAAAAAGTGTCATCTGAACTCTCACCCAGTAAAGTTTCCAAGGTCACTTTAAAAAATTTCCCTGCATGCCTTTCTAAAGAAGCTATCCCAGACTGCTCCTGAAGTATTCTGTATATGCGCCTGTAAATTCCAGACAGCATGAAGGAAGAGAAAAACAGGAATGTTACCATGTACCTGGATGAGATAACTGCAGGAACGCTCACAAGGGTCCTTCTTAGGAAATAAGAGAACATACTCTTCTAAACCAAGATGGATAATATTGATGACTAAATGAGGTTAACAAAAGCTTGATTTCCTAAAGCAACTCCTAAAGAGTATGAACCAACTTCTTTAACATAAGGATCACCGAGGCATAGTAACAGACATAAAACGGGTCAAGTATAAAAGGTCACGGGTATTTCTAGTCACAAGGAAAGGAGGTCAGTGATAGTTGACGCTATCCAGGTCTAGTTAATTAACACTGTGATATGAGAGTTGGTGCCCCCGATTTTCTAGTTTTTTAGAAGAAATACAAACTCTGGATGGATTTTTATGTGAAATATTCTAAATTTTCACGTTGTCAATAATTTCCCCTTCCATAAACACTGCATTCCAGTGGCTCTGGAAGAACAGTACTGAAAACTCAAAGGCGCCAGGTTCACATCACTTTTACTGTTTCTAGGCACTGTGGCTAAGAGCTGCCAGTAACAGCCACAAAAGGTAAGTCTGATGCTTCTAATAGGACATCTCGAACAGGAACGGCCTCAGGGACAAGCAAAAAGTTGACAGGAAAATCAGGGAAAATCTAATTTGACATTAATTGAGCCCTTACTACAAGCAAGCTTGCTAGGCACTGAAGGAAAAAACCTGCAGCTCTAAAGGTGGGGAAATTGATCTATTTCCTTCCTGGCTGGTCAGGAAAGGTTACATAGGGGAGAAACAGCAAATGTAAAGGGAACAAATGAGTTCTTATCACTCCAAAGAAAAAGGCTTTCAAAGAAAGGTCATGTAGACTGTACTAGGGCATTTAGACTTGATAGGTAATCTGGAGTCCGTAAAACAGGGTAGTAAGTGATATTTTCATCTAGAAATATTAAAATAAACGTGGAAGGAGTGTTTAAAGCGGTAAAATAGGGGCAAATAGGCCAATTAAACCGTCAATCATCCAGGTGAAAATGCTAAGAACTGAGTGCATTGGAGAAAAAGAGAAAGGAATGAGTTGAGAAGACATGTAAGTGAAAAGATCGGCAAAATTTAGTGACCTAATTGCCAGTTAACAGAAGACAGAGAAAATCAGGAGAAATATCAGAGTATAACTGTGATTATTATTCAGTAAGTGATGAGACCACTAATCTGAATGCAAATTAAAGGAGGCGAGCCTCACTCCCAGCATGGCCATCAGCTAGCTGTGTGAGCTATAGCAAGCTACTTGCCCTCGCTTTATCTCAGATTCTCATCTGTAAAATGGAGACGTAATACTACCTACTCAAAGAATATTGTGAAAATGTACTGGGTTAGCACAGTGCCTTCAGCACAGAAAGAGCTAATGCTAATTCAATGTTCTCATGTTCCCAAAGAGAACATACACGGGTCCTTGTAGTAAAAATTTTTGAAAGCAAATTTAATTCCATGCAATTCCTCTTTTAAAAAAAAAAAATGAAGTGCAAATTTACAAAAGTTACTTGTCAAGTTAAAAATAAATGTTCTCTTTTTTCTAAGGTGTCTGAGTCACTTGGAAAAGTTCTGAGATTTTTCATGAGGGCTTTTTTCTAGACCAACTTTTTTAGTGTAGTTTCCTCTTGGAAAATAATGAGTAATTAAACAGTGAAGACCTAATTATTATTTTCTTCACCCTCAGGATATTGAATTTGGAGCTCTTCAAAGACACAGACATTATTATCACCACAAAGTATGGACAAGAGCTCTTATTTATTTTGCAACCACTCCACTTTTGTGTATTTTCAGCTTTGTGCACCTTATTTAGAAACCAAATTATGTTTGCCCTGGGTGGTGCTGTCAGTGTATCTGCCGGGGTAAGTGAAAATCCAAAAGACAGGGTAAGCAGTACACGGAGGAGGTGCTGTGTTTTCATGGAGACATGCTGTCATCTTGTGAGGTCTTTGGGTGAGGAGTAAATATAATTCTCAGTCAATAATTTGCTCTTCCACTTAGTCAAACTCTAGAGCAGACACCCTTTAAGAATACCTTGCTTGTGATGTGTAGAGTTTCCCCTGGGCGTTTCCTTAATCTTTGGAGATTTTTAAATACACAAACATCCCTCTGGAATTTCACCAGCAGTGAGTAATGTGTTTTCCTCTGTAATACTCTGAATTTCATATCATGCATTCTAATTGTAATTTTTCACTACTCTAAAATCAAAAATGCAAAAATAGGATTCCACATCTTTTATACAGGTTACAATGAATAACACATAGATAAAAGGAACATTTAATTTCCCAAGACTGATTTAAGTTATTAATATTAAACTTTTTTTAAAAGAGGCTTTTAATTTTTAGGCATCACATATCCATATCATAAGAATAGCATAATAATGGTCCACACCCAAAGAAAAAAGTTTGTGAATACACATGCAGACAGGAATAGTCCTATAAAAGCTTTCTGAAGATAAAATTACTACTAACAAGTGGTAGAAGCACTAGGCTAACATTAAATTTTAAGATAAAAGAGTGTTTGGGGATCATTATCTTCTTAAGCAGAAGCTAATGTGCTCTTACTGCAGACCAGGCACTCTGCAAAGTGCTTCTCAGGCACTAGCACTGTTTTGCTTTCTCACAATTTCCCCACAGACAGGCACTCTGATTATTTTCAAGAGACTTGAGGAAAAATTAAGATAAGCACTACTTAGACAATCAGTCAAGGAGGTAATACACCTGGGAGGTAATACACCTGGGAGTCTGACTTCAAAAACTATGATACCACCTAACCCCAGTCAAAATGACTAAGATTATAAAAAACAAAAAATGGTAAATGCTGGCAGGGATGTAGTGAAAGGGGAATTCTCTTAAACTGCAGGTGGGAATGTAATTTGGTCCAGCCATTGTGGAGAACAATTTGGAGATCCCTCAAAAATCTACAAATAGAACTACCATAAAATCCAGCAATCCCACTCCTTGGACAGAAGAATTCTTAATCAGAAAAGTGCTTGCACATTGATATTTATTGCAGCACTATTCACAATTGCCAAGACATGGAACCAACCCAAAAGTCCATGAACAGATGAATGGATTGAAAAACTATGGCACATGGGAACCAGCAGTTAGCGTAACGGCTATGTCACTGGACTCCAATGTAGTTGACTGTGGTTCGCGTCCTGGACCCGGTGGCTTAAAACTCACGCCGGGCATGTGTGCATGCGTGCCCAAGATTCTGAGAGGAGAATGGAGGAGAAGGGATTGTGGCGTGACCATCCCCACTGAGGGGTGATTTCTCGCTTTCTGTCTCTCTGTCTCTCTCTCTCTCTCTCTCTCTCTCTCTCTGTCTGGCGAGCGCATGTGCCCTATAGCGAAAACCTCTCCAAAAATAAAAATAAAAAAGGCATGGAAAAAAAAGAAAAACTATGGCCTATATACTCTATGGAATATTATTCAGCCATAAAAAAATAAATAAAAAACACCCTGGCTTTTGACAGAAAGTGGATGAATATGGAAGATTTACTGCTGAGTAAAGCAAGCCAGACTATGAAGGAGAGACACTGTATGTCCCCACTTAATATATACCTAGTGTCCGCACTCTGTGACTGAAAGGGATTGACTGAAGGAGATAGAAATACCATAAACAGATATAAATACATATAGTGTGTGTGAAAGAGTAGGGTTTGAGGAAAAACAATCAGAAGAAAAATGGAGAGGAAAAGCATTAATGGGACAAAGAAACGTGCCAATTTCTGTTAAAGATATTTTGTAGTTTAGTCAACTGGACTAGGGAGTGATGTTCACATGTTGAAATATTCACTTTGTAAGCTAAATAATGTGATAGACTGTAAAAAAGAAAATGAAATTAAAAATAAATAGATAAATAAAAAGAAACTACACTCTCATTCACTAAACTAAAAGTCAAATTTAATTTCAAATGTGATCCAAATTATAGCATCTACCCTGCTTTGGTTTCAGAGACCTTATCTGTAAAAGCACTTAAAACAAAATTAAACAAAAAAATCAAAGAAGTCATATACACAAGGAAAACCAATGAAGTCTACCTATTTTCAACTAATCTCAAAATCACAGAAAGGTATTCAAACCTCACTGTTGTTTTTAGAGAAACTGTAAACATTCTTCACTAAATAACTAATAACATTACTTATGAATGTGCTTAATTTTTAAAATGGAACAAAATCATGCATTATAGTTTTATATTTATTCATTTTCTTTAACTTCAGAGAACAGTATCCAGTAGAAAATAGTGAACTTTCATTCTTGTAATTTAGGACATTTTTCCATTTACACAACACTTCTAATTCCCTTGTTACTCTGAATTGCCTTTTACTTTTATGTTTTGCAATTTAAATTTCAACACATTACAAAAGTGTAAAAAATCTTGACAGCTAGCTTGAGTCTTGCAGTGCATTCTCAGCATTACAAAAGTTTAAGAAAATGTCTAACCTTTATTCTATTACTTATTTTAAATGTTGTGAGCTTCATTTATTGCACTTATAAAATTATTAATATTGTAATATTAAATGAAAATCTCTCAGAGCTACATGATGGCTCAGTGGTAATACAGCTAGACCCACAGGGGACGGTTCTGAGTTCCTGTCCCTGCACCTCCCTGAGGACTCCGAAGGTGCACATGCACACACTCGTGATCCTGACCAGCTGAGACTCGGAGAGGACCATGGCGTGAGGAACCTATCGGAGGTGCCTGTCTGTCTCTGTCTTTTGTTTTCTCTCTCTGGTGTAAGAAATAAACAAACTCAAAATAATTTTTCTAAAGTAGAGACATTCATTCTTAAATTATCCCTCTGCATTGGTTATTTTTTAAATGTTCAGCTGACTAGAAAATTAGTCTAACAAACTGATTAGATCTCTACTGTTTATTAATAAAGTTTATTTTTATAAACTAAACAATAAAGATTAATATAACTTGGTTTCATCACTTTGCAAACTGTGATATCAAAGTACCCATGTAAAAATAAATAAATAAACAGAAAGCAGATTAGTAGTTACCAAGGACTGAAGAAGAGAGATGGGTAGGGAGTACTACCCGGGTAAAGGTTTCCATTTGGAATGATAAAAATATTCTGGAACTGGATAGTGGTGATGGTTACACAACACTGTCCCTGTATTAAACGCTACTGGATTGTGCATATTAAAGGGGCAAAAATGAAAAATTTTCTTATGTGTATTTTATACAATTTTTGAAAAGACTAGATATTTAAGGATCACTGTTAATATAACAAGTAGATTTCTGGTTGAAGATTTATACCTTTTCTTTGGAAGATTTTCATTTTATAGTAATAATCAGAATATAAAAATAACATTTTTTTTTTTTTTAATTTGCTAGGTTATATGTGCTCACCAGAAGGGGTGGGGAGTGAGAAAATACCACCATGGGAAATAGACATGCTGCAATCTCTGCTCCTCCAGTTCTCCTTTCAGGAGTTTGGGCAAACATGTACATGTGCCCAGTGGTTTTTTTTTTGTTTTTTGTTTTTTGTTTTTTCTAGCTACAGGGTCCAGGATTTGAAGCATACAGTTGGCCATGTGGGATCCAGCTACCTTAATCACCACACCACCAGTTGGCTCTAACATACTATTAATATATCACTTATGAATGATATTTAACCAAGGGGTTGTTGAAAATATTCAGCAGATCAGGCCGGCAGGTAGCATGGTGGCTAAGGATGCTGGATTCCCATATGGCCGACTGTAGTTCAAGTCCTGGACCTGGTGGCTTACTTTGTCTCTCTCTCTCCCTCTCTCTCTCTCTCTCATCAGATTAAATCATAATAAGTAGAATTAAGATAAATAAATTATCCTTTAAAAAGAAAATATTCAGAAAATCTATTGCAATTACAATTTTACCTCTAAAAAATTGGAACTCCCCAAGATACACTTGAAATAGCTAGATTTAAAATGTTATAATACCATAGTTCAGGATTTTTGTAGTTTACTAATATTTTTCCATACATTATATAAAGGGAAGATTAAGCCTTCGGTCTGTGATTATGACAACCGCATGTTTTTGGACATCCACAGCCAGAGGCAACACTGAAAAGTCCACAAGTCTTTCAGAAGGGCAGGATGTCTGCCTCCCCGTGTAAGCTGTGACTCGGACAAAGGCCGTCCAGAGCATCCGTGTTGTCAGGAGCATGTGTCCTGTTTGCGCAGGTGAGAATGAAATGTTAAAAACACCTCCTGCATCCCAGATACTCAAACATATCCAAGATTTAGCAGTAATGGTTTCAGACGTTTTAATACCATGAGAGAAAGAACATGAAGTTAAGGCATCAAACACTGATGGAAGTGGGCATCGTCACACTCTTCCTAGAGGTGCTGAGCAAGGCCTTGAGGAGGAGGAAGGCCCTGAGGAGAAACGACAGATGCAAGTGGACTACAATTATCTTTGCAGGCTTCCTCTCCCTCCTCATCTCATGGTAATTTCTCTTATTTCCAGTGTTCGCAGTACTTAGCTTGAACTTCATTCACTTTTTTTTTTTTTGAGAGGTTTTTGCTATGGGGCGCGTGCGCTCGCCAGACAGACAGAGAGACAGAAAGCGAGAAATCACCCCCCAGGGGGGATGGCCACGCCGCAATCCCTTCTCCTCCATTCTCCTCTCAGGATCTTGGGCACACACGCACACGCCCCCGGTGTGAGTTTTAAGCCACTGGGTCTGGGATGTGAACCACGGTTGACTACATGGGAGTCCAAGCGACATAGCCATTACGCTAACTGCTGGTCCCCATTCACATTGGTTTTATAAACTGACTAAAATGCTGTTTTAATTCATGCATGTTTTACATGCTCAAATAGAATTCAAATTCCTCGAAGGGAGTAAAAGCATCACACTACTCAGTGCATAAAAGTCATTCAGCAAACACTTGCTATGCATGTAATCATAGATCTTACTGTTTTGTTTCAGTATTTTGTGTCTCTAAGTAAATTTTAAGCTCTTTTCTTTAAGGTCTGATACTTACATATTTCTTTTGTCCTTGAAATACGGCATATACAAAGTACCAGATCCCTAAACGTCATTATCTTGGGTGGCCACTACTGTCATTTCCAATGGTTATATCTACCTGTTCTACATAGGAAGGGTCAATTTTTTAAGAGAGATTTTTGCTATAGGATGCTTGCACTTGCCAGAGAGACAGAGAGACAGAAAGGGAGAAATTATCCCCCAGGGGAGATGGCTACACTGCAATCCCTTTTCCATTCTCCTTTTGGGATTGTGGGCCTACATGCATATGTGCCCAACATGAGTTTTAAGCTAGGTCTGGGACTTAAACAACAGTTGATATAACCGTTATACATCTGTTTTCCCAGGAAGGGTCAACTTCAATATTGCTAATTCTTCTGAGAAATCACCCCTAATCTCTGCACTTTCTTTCCAATCACATACTCAGATTCTCTGTCCCTTGTTTACTAACTGCTTAGAGGTAGTCACTTATGAGTAATCAGAATATAAAAACTCTAGATGACACTAATGCACTAATCTCTCTTCTTACATTGAGGGTTCATTTGGGAAATAAATTTGTTATTTTCATTTTTGGATTTCACTGCTACTATAAGAGTTAATTAATGATTTTTTTTGTTTGTTTTAGTCTCTTTTTTGTTGTTGTTATAAAGTACATGTGCTCACCAGAGGGAGAGAGAAAGAAACTGAGAAGTCATTCCCCCAGGGGGATGGTCATGCCATAATCCCTTCTCCTCCACGGTCATCTCAGGATTTTGAACACAGCACACACATACCTGGTTAGTTTTCAAGCCACCAGGTCGGGGACTCTAACCACAAAGTCAGCCATATGGGATCCAGTCACCTTAACCACCATGCCACTGGTTGGCCCCATGAACAACTATTTTAAATGAAGAATATAGAGGGGCCAGCCAGTGGTGTGTTGGTTACGGCACTGGACTCCTACATGTCTGACCATGGTTCAATTTCCAGATGTGGTGGCTTGAAAATCATGCCAGATATGTATGTGCACATGCACAAAATTCCAAGAGGAGAATGGAGGAGGAAAAGGGATAGTGCAGACGCCCTGTGGCATAAAAAAAAAAATTAAAAAAAGAAAGAAAATATAGAATATAGATATAAAATGAAAGTGCTATAATCTGAATGTATTGCCCCAAAATTCATGTGTTACAAACTGAATCCTCAATGTAACAGTGTTAAGAAGTGGACATGAATGGGAGGTGTTTAGGTCATGAGAGTCCCACCACTGTAAATTAATTAACACCATTAAAGGGGCTTAAAGCTTAAGTCTCCTCCCTCGTTCTCTCTTCCCTCTGTGTGAAGATGAAATAGGCCCTCACCATATAGAAGTACCTTGGTATTGGATTAATCAGCCTCCAGAACTGTAAGAAAGTAAATTTCTATTCTTTATAAATTACAAGAACAGAGACTGGGAGGGAGTGGCACAGGAGTAAAACATTTAACAGTCGTTAAGAATGGAAAGTCACAAGTCAAGAATGATGTATGTCTTTGACTTCATAGACACGCACTGAATGCATGCTTTGAAAAACCACACTGAACATTGTAAACATATACAATGATTAAATATAAGTTTAAAAGATTTAAATTTAAAAGAAAAGAAAAAAATATTTCAGAAGATCAGTCTGTGATCTCCTAACAGCATAAATGGATTAAGATAAAAAGGTACTCTGAACAATCACAAGAAATTTCTGGAGAACCCCAAGTAGTCAAAAATTTAAAGAATCATGTTTTGTTTATTTTTGACAAGAAAGAAAAGAAAAAAAGAAAGGAAAATCTTCATGGTAACCAAGGGACAGAGCTATAACTTCCAGCAGGGGTTAATGCAGGAAGTTACAGAACACATTTTCATATGAGCTAGAATTTTTGAAAGTGAGAGACAATGTAACTACCGGTAGTTGCTATGGTAACCAAAGTAAACCTTGGACAGTCATTCTCTATTCTTCATTTTGCTGGGGATTTTTAGTGGTGTTTGATTCCAGGAAATGGAGTGGGGGGTGATACCTTAGGCTTTTTTTCTCAAGGAAGAAAATAGGAAGCTGATTTGGGACAGTAACTACAGCTGATGTCTTCCTTCATACAAAATAGCTAGCTAGAGAAAATTCTTCTCTCAAAAAAAAAAGGTGGTTCTTATAGCAGACAGGTAGCCAATGGTGATAAAAAAAAAATAAAATGAAATAGTGATATAGTTACAAAGACAGTAAACCTGATTTTTCAGATAATGTCTTAAGTTCAAGTAGTTTTTTTAAGTATTAAAATAATTCTAGTTAACAACATTTATTTTCCTGTATAGACAAAATGAATCAAGAGCATTTCAACATGTGGATCAAAACCCCATGAGAGGAGAGGGCATTTCCTACAGTGCGTGAAGTAGTCCCTTCTGTGTGCCCACATATTCCAGGAGGCAGTTTTACACACGTAAAGGAAAGGCACTTACTAGCTAGCACAGTGGGTGTTTGAAAAATGTGTGGTCCTGCTGTAAATACACAAAACAATAGAGGCACAAAGCATCCTAAAAGTCTTTCCTCCTAAACAGAGTCTATCCCTGGGCAGAGCTATAAAGGCACACATTCTGAAGGACAGTATTCACAAGGTCTTTCGAGAAATAAACTTTAGATTCTCAGATGAACTGACAGTTTTTTGGAAAACTAGATATATTAGCAGAAGTAGGCAAAATAGTGATAGTGCATGCATGGAAAACAGCAAGGAGCCCAGTTTCTTTTTATAAAAAAAAAAAAATTTGTTTTATTTAATTCCATTTGTTGTTGTTGTTGGTATTATTAACTTGACCAGACAGAGAGAAAGAGAAAGGAAGAGAAAGAAAAAGAAAGAGCACAAGCTGCCAAGTCCAGAACTCAAACCACGATCACCCATGTGGGAATCCAGCACCTTTAACCACCATACGACCTGCCAGCCCCCAAGCAGCTCAGTTTATGAAATGGTCCGGGTAAAGTTCAAGCAACAGATACTGATAACATTAAAAAGAAAAATTGCCTGGGGGCCAGCAAGTAGCACCGTGGTTAAGGCAGTGGATTCCAACATGGTTCACTGGGGTTTGACCCAAACCCAGTGGCTCGAAAATCACACTGGGCATGTGTGCTTATGGGACCAAAATCTCAGGAAGAAGATAGAGAAGGGATTACAGCATGACTATCACCTCTGGGGGGATGGGGGGAGTGATTTCTCACTTTCCCTCTCACTGTTTCTCTCTGTCTCTGGTAAGTAACAAAAACCTAAGGAAAAAAAAAAAAAAGAGAAAAAAAAAATTGCCTTGAGTTTCATAATGGAGTGCCTGAATGTAGTCTTTAACTCACAGCAACTCCCCCTCCCTTAGGCCCAGATTAATAATCACTGCATGGAATGGCTTCAGTGTCACTTTCTCAGCAACCCCAACTCATACCCCTTTCTAATACTTCTTTTGTACTTTTTGAAGAGCTATCCAATTCCCAAAAAGCCTGGTATACAATTCTTAACACTTTCTACAGACTCCTTATATAAGAGGTGTTCAGAAGCTTCATGGAAAATGTATATAATAAAAAAAAAGAAATGTGCATGGGTTTAAAACTTTTGCACAAAAATAAACTTGTATTTCAAATTCTCCATGAACTCTTTGAAGCCCTCTCATACTTCTTTGCCTTAATGCATCTTACCTTTCCCTTGCTTGTGCTATTTGTATAGTCTATTTATTCTCTCCCCTTGCTTCTGCAGATCAAAGGGAAGAGAGTCATGTTCCTGAATCACTTCTGCACCTTCATTCTAATGTCTGACTCTGGTTCATTAACCACCACTCCTCCTTCGCCAAGGGTCTTGCCATCCAGGTATGTTCCCACTTGATCCAGGTTAATCACTTACTCCAGTTTGCCTCTATACACATTGGAGAACTTGGCATCTGGCTCAAAACTTATCCTTTCTTAGTGCTGTCACTACCCTGTAAATTTTAGTGCCCATATTGATGGTCTGTTTGATATTCTACATAGTTCATTCGCCTCTTCACATCTGTACCCTATTACCTTATCGTTGTCAGAAACAACAGTACATCAAAGCAGCAAACTTAACGATAACTTGTCAAATATAAGTTCTGGAGAGCTAATGTATGGCATGGTAACTATGGTTAATAATTCTGTATCGTATACCTTAAATTTGCTAAAACAGATTCTAAATGTTCTCATTGTAATACATACACAAAACAGTAACTATGTGATGGACATACTAGTTAACTTGATCGTGGTAATCATTTCACAATGTTAACATATATCAAAACATGGTATATACCTTAAATATATATAAGACAACTTTTTATTTGTCATTTATACTTTGATAAAGCTGGGGGGGGGGACAAACAACAGGGTGAGCCAGTGGTGTGGTGTTTGAAGTGGCTGGATCCCACCTAGCCCACAGTGCAGCTGGAATCTCAGACAGGTGGCTTAAGAAACATTCCAAGTACCAGTACCTGCATGCCCAAAACCCCAAGAAGAGAATGGGGCCTGGGGGAAAGTACAGTGTGGCCATCCCCTTTAGGGGGGATGCTTTCTTACTTTCTCTTCTTCTCCGTCTCTGACAAGTGCACATGCCCTATTGCAAACTAGAAATAAAAAGAGCAAAAAAGAAAAGTATTAAATTTCATACCTATCTTCTTAACTATAACTTCTTCTGCCTTTGCCATTATTGCAGTCTCTGCTTGGTGGCCTTGAGTCCTCAAATAAATACCTGAGGGCTCGTTTACATGACACCTACCACAGAGTAGTTGGTGAAGTGCTGAGCTACCCTTCACTTATAATCTCAATTACTTTGTATCCTTGATCTTCTAGAGTATATGGTTCATAAAACTTCAACCTAAAATTACCATAATAATATGTTTCTCTCTCCCATATAAGGCTTCGGAAGAGAGTAAACCCTGCAAAAATTTCCCACTACTGATTTTATATTGTCTTCTCTTATGACTCGGTTTTCTACATTTCTGTAACAAAAATTGAAATAAACTATTAAAATGCAAAACTGTGAGGAGTCTTTCATACTGAATAAAAATTTCGCCCAGTGTAACACACACTTGTCAGCTGCTTCCCCAGTCATCTACTTCTTGTACAGTTCAGCAGTTCTGATGACTAGATGAGAAACCTAGCCATGTAGGTGGGCCCCGATTGGCCTTAACCAAGAACCAAGATCTCACCAGCTTACTACCGTGATTGGCAGTAACCCAAGCCCAAACCGGCTACAGGCTGACATTACACTGGCCACAGGAGTTGCGTTAGGAATGAACATACAGTTCCAGAGTGAGCCTGAAAGTCGTGTTTGACAATCAGGGGAAGAAAGACTTTCTTCTCTAAGAAAGACTAATGTGTAGATGTGACCTTTAGAAGTGCTATATCCATTGTGCTACCATGTAATTAACAGAAGACTCGAGTTCAAATCCAACTTTGTATTTTTTTTGGTAAATATAGAAAAAGTGATAAAAAAATAGTAGCTACCATGGAAGTTGTGAAAATTGCATGAGATACATTCATAATGTCTGCTACTGGTTTATGCACACCTACATTCTCTCTCCTGTAACACTCATGAGCTGGAAAACTGAAATAGGAGATATAATAATTTAGGCTTATTCAGTAGTAAGGTTGCTGGGGCGTTGGGCAAGAGCTTATCTACGGAGAAGGAAAGCCTGAAATTAATCCAATTATTGAAAAGAGTTAAAATTACTAAGCCTGGAATTTAATCAAAACAGAGAAATAAATGCAATATAATCCAGACAACCAGAAAAAAAAAATTGTAATCTATAAGAGCTGTACAGGATAAAAGAAAATGTGTAGTAAAATGTAAGAGGACAAAGATTTGTTGAGTGACAATGCCTGATTTTATTATTTCAGAGATATGGTAATTCTTATTCTATAAAGGAAAGATGGTTTACAGGAGTAGAGGTTTAAAAAAAAAAGGATGGTGTATTAGATTAGTCATTTACCCCACTTTAATAGAGATCATGATGACATAAGGTTAGAGGGGTAGTCAGAACTTGGGGTTGTATAGATATCCTGTCTCATAAGAGTGATAAAATATGAAGTAAAAATGGAGCATACGAGAAAGCCAGTATTATCTCTGTGCTAAGGAGAATGAATACCTTCCAAAGGGAATGCAGTGTTTCTGAAGAATAACATAGGGAAGTAGAAAGATGTAAAGTTGCAGTTGTGTTTGTCATAGAGTAGGATTCAGAGGATACAATTGAATACTTAGCTAATCCATTAATTCTCAAATGTCTATGTTTTTAGCATTTGTATTATTTTTAGTCAGAATTCAGAATAGGTGAGACTATAAGATTTAATTACTACTTAAGGACTTGAAAACCTGTAATCAGCAAGACTATTTCTCATATCAAAATCTAGGTTGTAATTGCAGGCATTCTCTCTGCAATTACCCCTTTTATAGAACATTTTAAAAAATACATGAACGATTGAGTACAACTGGATAATTCTTAGTCAAAGCTACTACTTACTTTCTGCCCTCAAGCAGATGGACGTTTTACACATACTGGGCTGTTACATAACTATGAATACTTTCAAAACAGCCAGTTGTTTTTTAAGCTTACCATTTGTTTTTTGTTTTTGTTTTTTTTTTTCCCTCCATTCAAATGCATTGAGAGGAAACAGATGGAGATAAAATATTAAAAAAAGAAAAATTGAAATGCAAATACTGTTTGTAACAAAACAAGAACACTCCTAATTCAATTGTTTCCCTACCTTATACAGTGGTATCTAATACTTGCCCACTACATAGAAATGCTTTTAAGAAGGAAAGAAAGAAAATGGAAAGACCACATAAAAGAACTCTGGAAAACAAAACATTGTTTACGTAACACATCACTGATCATTAAAGAAATTGCTTGGGAAGACTCACCACCACTACCCAGAAACCAAGTAAACATTTGAGTTTTAGACCCCTGACCTAAGTATAACATGAAAAGACATAACTTGGGGGTGTAGCTGGTGATGCAGAGGTAAGACACAACACTCTGAGGTACTGACCCATACATAAAGGTTCCAGGCTGGCATAAGGAGATCTCCCTGGGCACACCGGGCATGCAGGTGCCCATGATCTGGGGCAGGCTGAAGCTGGGGAGGAGTGCAGCACCCAAAAGCTGTTAGCGGTGCTGTCTCTCTCTGTCTGTCCTGTCTCTCTCTCTTTTGCTCATGAACTAAATAAACTAAAAAAAAAAAAAGGAAAGCTACAACTTGGATTTAGAAATAACTTCCTCCCTTGTATACTCTTCTATGGTTTAAAATATCGCATGCACCCCCAAAGGATAAACTCCCATCAGAAATCTCCAGTAAAACATGTAAATTGCTTTCCATTCAGAGAAATTATGCATATAAACACACACATATACATATGCATTATACACACTTCCTTTTCCCACAGCCTATTTTTGAAAAAGTACTCTGCAGAATACTCTTTCAAAAATATAATAGACTCAGAACATTCTCCTAGATTTATACCTGCCAACTACTTTTTTCTGATATTTTGGAATTGACAGCTAAAGTTTAGCTCTAGCATCCCTTGCCTCCCTTGTTACAATATCCAAAGAATCAAAAATTTGTTTTAAAAATTAAGTATATGTATTAATCAAAAAGTTGTAAGTATTTATTCATTTGAAAGTCTCTAATGGTAAGGTTAAAAAAGAAGAGATACAGGGCCAGCAGGTGGTATGGTGGTTAAGGGTGCTGGACTCCCATACGGCTGACTATGGTTTGAGTCCTAGACCTGGCAGCTCGCTCGCTCTCTTTCCTCCTTCCCTCCCTCCCTCTCTTGTCAAATTAAGAATAAATAAAGTTAAATTTAAAAGTTAAAAAAAAAAAAGAAAAGTTACAAACCATTATGTTTACTCAGAACATTGAAAAAGAAAAGCTGAAAAATCTTCCACATGACACATGACTGGAAAGACCAAAGGTGACATTTTCAATGAGACCTCAGGCTAAAGGAGGTTAGAAAATTAACCACAGAAACAAAGCAAAGTCTCATTCCATTGCTCAAGATCTTTTGTATCTTTTGTTTGTTTGTTTTGTTTGTTTGTTTTCTTTCTTTTTCTTTTTAACTCTATGGTGGGTAACCTTCATACCGGCTTCCATTCTGTATGCCTTCCTGAATGACAGAGGCTGAAACCCTCAACACTTCTTCGCAGGTTCACTTACACCTAGGACTCTGCTAATCAGATAAGTAGGCATGAAATTGGGAAGGAGAGAGAACATGAAGCAAGGTCACTGGGTGTGCTGAGTAGGGTGCACCATTACTTCACAGGTGTGAAGACCCAAGGCACTGGAACACTATTTTTTTTTGATGAGATGAAGTCAACAAGCGCAGGTAGGCTTCTGAGCCACTATTTGTGCTGATCCCTGTGATTCCTGGACTACAACTAGGAACTGAGGATGTTATCTCCACTTTTCTAAGGGCAACAGAGATCTCTGAAGGCCAGATAAATGGCATCACTGAATGTGAAGGCCTGGTAAAGTCTTGCTGCTCCAAATTGTCAACTTGTTTATAAGTACCAAATTTCCTGTTTAAACTCTTTTTCATCTAAAATAGCTTTCTCTTGCTTGATGAAATGAAATATCATTTGATAATACCCATTTATAATTCAATATCAATATTTTATTTTAATATAGTTAATCCACAGGCTCTTTTAACATGAGGAGATGCAGTTTTAAGTAAGGAATGGCTACATTTCCTGTTCCAACCTCCACTGGCTCTTAAAGGAACATAATCAGGGCTCTGGCTATCACATAATTATAAATGGCCAACTTTTCACAATAGGATCATGATAAGGGAACAAATAATTCATGTCCAAAAGATGTAGGTCCAAATTTAGACTCCATTACTCACTATGCAACCTTGAGAAAATTAACTTCTGAGATTCAATTTCCTCCACTATCAAAGTGAGTAGTAGTACCAATCATAATGTTTATATTAAATTATGTATATAAATTGGGACCAGCAGTTAGCGTAATAGCTATGTCACTGGACTCCCACGTGGTCGACCGTGGTTCGCGTCCTGGACCCGGTGGCTTCAACTCACACCGGGCGCGTGTGTGTGCGTGCCCAAGATCCTGAGAGGAGAATGGAGGAGAAGGGATTGCGGCATGGCCATCCCCCCTGGGGGGTGATTTCTCACTTTCTATCTCTCGGTCTCTTTCTGTCTGTCTGGCAAGCACACGCACCCTATAGCAAAAGCCTCTCCAAAAAGAAAAGAAAAAAAATATATGTATATAAATTACCTTAAGCATTAGATGTCATGAAGAATGAAAAATGAAAAACAAAGTCTCTTAAAAGTTTTTTGGCACAGGGCACCACATGGCATGGAGGTTAAGGTGGCTGGATCCCCCCCACCCCCCCCACACACACGACTGACTGCAAGGTTCAAGGCCCAGACCCAGCAACTTGAAAACGACACTGAGAGCCAGAAAGTGGCATGCTGGTAAAGGGCGCTGGACTCCCACATGCCAACTGCAGTTCAAGTCCTGAACCTGGCGGCTTGCTTTCTTACTTTCTCTCTCTCTTCCTCGGTGGTCAAAATTAAAAATAAATAAAGTAAAATAAATTAATTCTTTTAAAAAAAATTAAGAAAAATCATGCTGGGCACATGTGTGTACATGCCCAAATTCCTGCGAGGAGAATGGAGAATAAGGGATTACAGCATGGCCATCCACCCTGAGGGAGGGGGTGATCTCTCACTTTCCCTCCTTCCCTCTCTAGCATCCTTTGAGTACACTATAGTAAACTTTAAAAAAATTATGTCAGAGTCACACATGGTGGTATGAGCCTATAATCCCATTACTCAGGAGGCCAGGAATGACCACAGGTTCAAGGCCAACATGGGCCTCAAGATCTTGTCTCCATTAAATTTTAAAATGAGGGGGGGAGGATTGATATAATACAACTTCTATTATTCAAATATCTATAACATCATTTTTATTTTAAAGTTTTGCATCTAAAGAGAACACTGTTTAGCATATACTTTTTCTCCCTAGAGACCTTGTCCTGTATACAGATTTGCTCTAAAATCAGTATTTTGGAAGATTAAGTGACCTATTCTGCTCCACCCCAGTATTAATTCCTTTTCTTGGCCTTCTGTATCCTGGAATTTCTCCTTGGAGTGGACATTCCACTGGAAGACACACCCTACCGTTCCCACCCATAAACATTCCTACCCAGAAACTCCATTCAACTTCTAATCAGGGATCACTACCCAGCCTGGAGAAAAAAGAACTACAAGCTTATCTTCTGCTTCTTAACTTTCAAAAAGAAGTCCTGAGATAGTCAGCCACCAGAATTCTAGCAAGAGGCAGAAACTTTTTAATTTATTCCTAGGAGCCAGACTTCCCAATTGAATATGTTTCAGACCTTTGAAACATCCAATTTATTTCTTCTTGGGTGACTTCCACACAAATTAAATTGTAAAAATAAAGGTAATATATTTTACCTGGAATAAAACTCTTACATGGCAGAAGTTTATAAAACTTTTTAAAGAAAGTATTGCAGTCTGGGAAACAGCAGTTAGTGTAATGACTATGTCACTGGACTCCCACGTAGTTGACCGCGGTTCACGTCCCGGACCCGGTGACTTAAAACTCACGCCAGGCGCGTGTGCGTGCGTACCCAAGATCCCAAGAGGAGAATGGAGGAGAAGGGATTGCGGTGT
Organism: Tupaia belangeri chinensis; assembly: GCF_000334495.1. Taxonomy (NCBI): domain Eukaryota; kingdom Metazoa; phylum Chordata; class Mammalia; order Scandentia; family Tupaiidae; genus Tupaia; species Tupaia belangeri. The sequence goes on along the minus strand of NW_006160197.1, from coordinate 1,053,633 downwards.
GACCATCCCCCCTGGGGGATGATTTCTCGCTTTCTGTCTCTATGTCTCTCTCTGTCTGTCTGGTGAGTGCACGCACCCTATAGTGAAAATCTCTCCAAAAAAAAAAAAGAAGAAGAAGAAAGTATTGCAGTCATTTTGTTTATAAAAGAATTTTAAGGGAATCAGCAGGTGGTGTGGTGGTTAAGGGTACTAGACTCACACATGGCCAACCACTGTTTGAGCTCTGGACCTGGCAGCTTGCTATCTCTCTCTCTCTCTCCTCTCTCTGTCTCTCTCTAGTCAAAATTAAAAAAAAATAATGATAATAAATAGTTCTTTAAAAAAAGAATTTTAAGAAGAGAGGACTTTATACCATCTTAGATTTCCATCACTATCAAAACTGAACCTTTCACAAATATGATAAATTAATGAGCTAATTAAAAAGTTTTTTTTCTAGAGGTGCATGTGCTCACCAGAGAGACAGGCAGAGGAGAAAGCATCCCCAATGGAGAATGGTCATATTGCAATCCTTTCTCTTCCATCTTTTCCTCCTTTCAGTATTTCAGGCATGCACGCACACACACTTGCTGTGTTCCCCAAGCTGCCCAGCCAGAGGCTCAAACCATACAGTCAGTCCTGTTGGACCCAGCTACTTTACCACCACGTCATGGCTCTGGCTTGATAAATTTAGTTTTTTAATAAAACTTAATTTCAAGTATTTTTATATGATATTATTATCACTTTGTAATTTTGCCAAAGGGTGTGTGGATCCACTAGAGAGAGAGACTGAAAAGGAGAAAGCACCCCTGGAGTGGGGGAGGGAATGGCCTTGCTATAATCCCATCTCCTCTATTCTCCTGCTGTGATTTTATGCACTCACACGGGTAGGTCAGAGTGAGTGTTTTTCAAGCCACCAGGCTCAAAATACGAACTGTGCAGTTGGCTAGGTGAGATCCAGCTGTCTTAACCACCAGGCCATAGAGCCAGCCCAGAAAATAAATGTTCAGTTACAGACTACAGGGGTGACTTATATGTCTGATTTTTGTTTGTTTGGTTGGTTTTTTGAGAGGTTTTTGCTAGAGGGTGCGTGCACTCGCCAGACAGACAGACAAAAAGCGAGAAATCACCTCCTCGCCCAGTGGGAATGGTCACGCTGCAAACACTTCTCCATTCTTGGGATCTTGGGCACACATGCACACGCATCCGGCATGAGTTTAAGTCACTGGGTCCGGGACTCGAACCATGGTCGACTACATGGGAGTCCAGCGTCATAGCCGTTACACCAACTCTTGGTGAAAGTATATGTCTGTTTTAAGATTCATATTATGAAAAGCTTGCCAGGAAATTAAAATAGCTTTTATATAATTATTTCATTGTTAAAATCATAATTAGGACACCACCCTCCAAAATGGTAATTATTTACAAGCACAAGATCATAAGTGCTTAGAAAAGGCAGAGCAAATGTAAAGGAAGTCACAGCAGAGGTCTCTTTGTTAAGCAAAAGAATTATCTCTGTTTTTAACTTGCCAATCCCTTTGAAAAGAAAAACTCAAACCTCAAAAACTGAAGGGTGGAAGTCAAGCCAGAGCTTTCTCATCTGTATCCTGTGATAGCAGTACCTATTCTTACAACGTTATTGTAAGGTTTAAATAAAGCAAACTGTAAATCACTCCGTAGATGTAAGATAAAACTTCATTTGAAAGGTATCTTATCCCTGGGGAAGGCCCTGGTAAAAATTTTCAGACAAAAAAAAGCTCAGTTCAGGTTATATCAGGGTGATGGAGCAGGGACTGGGATGGAATGAGGAAGGTAGACAAGACAAAAATTAGATGAGAGAAAATGCAGACACACCCCTGAAAAATTATGCAATCCATATTTCAAATTCTAACATGTGGGTGACCTCATTGTACTCAGCCCAGTGATCCAGTGATGGGCCAGCACACTTCACATCATTTGGCACATTCCATTGTATAGTCAGGTGTATACTCCGGAACGCTGACGGTGAGGAAAGAAGAACAGGATTCTCTGGGGCTCAGTACATATGCAGTGCATCTGAACTCCCAAGCTTCACAAGACATTTTCATCCCCCATATAGATCACATAGCCTGGGATGCTCCAGTGTGTTTTCCTATTAAGTCAACACCATTTACATCCAAGAGCAAAAGACACTGTTATACTCACAACTCCTTCCTCCACCCAGTACTTAAGTACTAGTATTTAAGCCTTATAATTGCTAAGAAAAGCAAAGAACATGAATTTTTAAAACCTTCTAAATCAATGCCGACAGCATGTGCCAATAAAAACAAAAGTGAATTGTGAGAAACACTTATCAGAATTACCAGTCTTTACTAAATCCGTTTCCTTCTAGGACTCCTCTCATCTTAGTCTCAAGGGAAAGTTGGTTCCATATATCAGTAATCAAATATGTTTATTTTGAAAGGGAAACTACCCTGTCTCTTTTAAGGGTACTATTTTATAGTAACATTTTAAAAGAAGTGCTTTTAAAATTATCTTTCAAAAAGCAACCTAACATTTTTAAACACTCACAAAGCTAAAAGAATATAATCTGAAAATTCTTCAACACAAAAGGGAATGTGTGTGTATATATGAACAGTACAAGAGAAAAGATAATGATAAATATTACATAGCAAAATCAGGTTTTAAAATTTTTGATAAAAATCTGTAATTTCTTCAAAGCTTAATCAAATAAAATACAACCATTGCAAATATCTCCTAAACCTTTCTTAACCTTGGAAGAGTCCGACTGACTAATGACCACTTCTCAGTTAAATTCTCTCTAGGATAATAAGCAACATCTTCATCATAGCCTCTTACAAACTCTGAAGTCCTATGTCTTTTAATTTGTTTAGTTTTTTTGTCATAGGGCACATGCACTAGCCAGAAAAATTATACAAGGTAGGCCAGCCAGTTGCATGGTGGTTAAGTCAGCAGGATCCCACATGTCTGTCTACATGGTTCAATTCCCTTGAGCTACAGCTTGAAAAATATGCTGGACATATGTGTGTGTCCAAAGTCCCAAAAGGAGTGTGAAATGAAGAAGAGACTGCAAGATGACTATCTCCCATTGGAGATGCTTTTTCACATTCTCTCTGTCAAAATTAAAAATATATATGTATACGGGTGTTACACTTAATGGTAGCTAAGATGTTTTTCTCTTGAGTTCTAAGATTCTACAGGCCTAGTATTAGAGAAGGCCCTGAAAAGCAAATAGCATATTGACGAACTCAAAATGTACGATTTCTTGAAACTTTTAAATTATTTCAGTATACTCCAAAATTACTTTTAAAGGAAATATGCAACTTAAAAAAAAAAAAAATGCCAGAGGATGTGGGTACCCTCCAGAGAGAGAGAGAGGAAGAAAGTACCATCCAATAGGGTGCAATCACTACCATCCCTTCTCCTCCATTTCTCTATGCACACTTCTAGTATATTTTTCAAGTTGTAGGGGCTGAGATTTGAACCATGATCAGTCATGTAGAATCTGGCTCCCTTAACCACTAGGCCACTTGGCCAATCCAGAAATTTTCATCAGGCTGAAAATTTTTGATTCTCCAATATGTAGTGAGTGATAGCAAATATAAGAAATAAAAGCCTATCAGACCCAGGGGACAGCACTGACATTTTGGTCCAAAGCACATGCCACATGAATGGTGGCTTCTCTGGATACAGTGCCTCCTGTTGGGAAATGCTATGACATTCCCAACACTACCAGCAATATATTCCAGTCGAAAATTACTTAACCTGAATCTGTGCTGCCAGATCCAACTTTTCCACATTCAGGGATTTAAGAATAAGCTAAAACCATCACGAGGGAGAAATGAGAAAAATTCAGAGTGTGAAATATTTTGTAGCACAACTATCTTAGTTTCTTCAAAAAGTCAGCCATGATGGACAGTACTTGAGGTTTATAGGATATAACCAGATGTAAAGTCCCAGATTACATCCTCATTAGGAAAAAATACTTGTAATGTTTTGGGAACAAATGAGCCAATGGAAGTATGGGCTGGGATGGACTTAACACATGGTTAAACTAATCAACCTGAAAAGATGAAGTGTATTGACAGAAAAAAATCAGTTGATAAATCAGCAAGACCAAAACAGAATGGTATCTGATAAAGACAAATTCATATTGAAGGTCTGGCCCCAAAGACTAGTGGTTAAGGGAGCCAGATCGCACATGGCCAACACCCCAGGCTTGACAGCTTGAAAAATACAAGTGTGTGTGCATGTATGCCTCAAGTCTCAACACAATAGCAAAATGGAGGAGAAGGGATTGCTGTGTGACCACATCCCATTGGGGAGTGCTTTGTCTTTCTCCCTCTGGTAAGTACACATGCCATCTGGCAACTTAAAAAATGCATGTGGAAATGACCAGATCTATACATGTTTACGTGTGGATTGAAATCATCTCTGGATAAGAAAATGCAGCTTCATGTTAATGCTGCTTAGTAATATATCTTAACTTTCTACAAAAGATACATGTCGTTTTATTATTTTATTTTGGAGAGGTTTTTTACTATAGGGTATGTGTAGTTGCCAGAAAGACAGAGAGAGACAGTTAGACAGAAAACGAGCAATCACCCCCGGGGGGATGGCCATACCACAATCCCTTTTCCTCCATCCTCCTCTTGGGATCTTGGGCACACACACACATAGTGTGCGTTTAAGCCACTGGGTCTGGGACTCAAATGGTGGTCAACTACATGGGAGTCCAGAGATGTAGCCATTACGCCATCTGCTGATCCCGTATATGTTGTTTTCAATAAAGTATTATTAATATAAACTTATTATAATTAATAAAAACCTATCTAGGCAACCAAGGTCTTAGAATACTCAATGGTGCATAATAATAAACATTTTGGCTGTCCAGAAAAAAAGCAATGGGAAAGCATTTAGTTAATAAAGTTGTCTCATGGAAAAAAATTATTGAAACCACATCACATCTGGTATTTCCCATGAAACTTCTAAAAGTCAATGCTAACGAAAGGAGAAAAATGGGGCATTACTTCTACGAACTTTGTTGATATCATCAATTACAGTTAAAATGTCAATGTGGCTTAAAGTCCTTTTGCATGCAGGCATTAAGGCAATGCTAGACTTCCCTTCTGGCTGGAATCCGCCAGGCAGGTAGGAAAGGGAGTGATAAAGGGTAAGGCAGAGGAAAAGATGGAGGTGTAAGCTTCTACCCTTAAACTTTAACCCAAAATACCATCTGCCACCAAGATGACTACCAGTAGTAACCTGGGATTAGCTACTGCAATGCTAAAGAACTCCTAGGAGGGAACCAGCAGTTAGCGTGATGGCTGTGTCGCTGGACTCCCATGTAGTCGACCGCAGTTCATGTCCCGGACCCGGTGGCTTAAAACTCAAGCCGGGTGCGTGTGCATGCGTGCCCAAGATCCCGAGAGAAGAATGGAGGAGAAGGGACTGCGGTGTGACCATCCCCCCTGGGGGGTGATTTCTCATTTTCTGTCTCTATGTCTCTCTCTGTCTGGCGAGCGCACGCGCCCTATAGCGAAAAAAATCTCTCCAAAAAAAGGAAAAAAAAAAAAGAACTCCTAGGAGAGTTAAGGGATATTGTGATCAAAGTTCAGGGAATCTTTCATGCACATAAGATGATTTAAGTCTTCATAAGTTTTGCAAATCATTCCTGCAGAAAACAAATTTGCATGCAGTGCAAAGTAAGTATCAAGATAGCTCACATTTTGCATAATTTCTAGGTTTAATAGGCTGGCATAACATCTCAGTTTATTGGCTCTCAGCTCTAAATATACCCTTCAATGTATACCCTGTGATTAACAACTGAATTCCTTTTTGTTAAGAATTATTTTAAATGAATTTATTTATTTATTTATGTATTTATTTATTTATTTATTTTTGGAGAGGTTTTTGCTATAGGGTGCATGCGCTCACCAGAAAGACAGAGAGATAGAAAGCGAGAAATCACCCCCCCAGGGGGGATGGCTATGCCGCACTCCCTTCTCCTCCATTCTCCTCTCAGGATCTTGGGCACACACACACATGCCCCCGGCGTGAGTTTAAGCCACCGGGCCCAGGACTCGAACTGCGGTCGGATACATGGGAGTTCAGCAACATGGCCTTACTCCAACTACTGGTCCCTATTTATTCATTTATTTTTAATTTGACCAGAGAGAGAGACAGACACAGAAAGAGAGAAAGGGAAAGTGAGAAAGCAAGCCACGAGGTCCAGGACTCAAATCGTGGTCAGCCATGTGGGAGTGTCCAGCATCTTGACCCTATTTACTTATTTTTTTTAATTTGACCAGAGACGAAGCAAGAAAGAAGAAGAGTGAGAAAGTTGCCAGCTCCAGGATTCAAACCACATTCGGCCATGTGGGAGTCCCACATCCTTAACCACTACACTACCTGCTGATCCCCAAGTAAATTCTTTTAAAAAAAATTATATACATACATGTATATATATTTATATAAACACACATATATACATATAAATACATGTATGCACACATATATATGTATATATACATATACATACATTATATATGTGTATGTGTGTATAAATAAAATTTGGGGTACTTTGTTCTTGCATCTACATGCACCTGGCTTGTTTTTCAAACTGCAAAGTCCAGAACTCAAACTATACAGCCGTCCACGTGGGATGCAGCTACCTTGAACACAACTCCACTGGCTGGCTCTTAAATATTGCTTCTTTAAAGTAAGAATAATGTTGAGCTTTCTTCTACAGGGCACTGAAGTGACACTACAGAAGAAGGGAGCTCTGGAATTTCCTGCCTGACCTGGCCAGAGGCAATGGGGTGAGTGGTGGACATGATAGAGTATGAAAAGAGCTGGTAGAATCTGCCCCAGCCCTGGGCACAGAATACAGTCTCTCTGTGGTCCTGCAGCCTATGTTTAGAAACAACCTTTGTGTTTCATTCTTGACAGGAATCAGAGCCCTAGTACAGACTGAAAGCTCTAAAGGCCTTTCACCTGTGCTGGTATCTGGCCTCCCCTGTCAAGGGCCCTTAAGGCCTACACACAGCTATCTGTGGCCTGGAAAGATATGTGCCAGGCAGTAGTTCCTTCTACAAACCTTCCCATCCCTACCATCCAATGCACTGGAGAAAACCTCTGCCCCCATCCGGCCTTCAGACTGCCACCACAAGTTTATGCCACCAATTGTTGATGCCCTTCTCCCCACCTGCACTGCAGAAGGCTGGCTGGGTGCTTAAGAACTCCAAATCAGCTTCAGCCTGGCCAAACCAGGTGTCTCTACTCTTGAAACCTTGCAAGTTGGTTCTTCTTTGGTTACTCAGCCTCAGCTTTAGGGTACCACAGAATGTTTCCATATATATATTATATTCTTTTTCCATAGTTAATAAATTAATGTTTGTATTAATTACTGTATTAATTATGGTGAATAATTATTTTAAATTCATTTTACATTAATTTCCTATTAATTAAGTATAAAATTAATCCTTTATATTAAACTTCCTTTTAATCTACTATGGTTGAGTTTTAGTTTAAACTCATTGGTAATTAATCCAATCGGATGTTTCTAAGGGAACCATGTGGACTTTCCAAAACAGTTCTCTCAAAATAATTCATTACATCATCCAATGGACCTTGCTTGAAAAGCTCACAGTCAACATGCATATGTTCAGGAATAGGCCATAGGAAATCTGTAAGAAGCTAAAGTAGAAATCTGAGGTACTTTAATACGAAGAGTTTTCATTTTTTTGGAGTGCCAGTAGTCAACACTGGTGAATGATGCAATGGGATCTGGCACACACCCTTCCCTTGACTTCAGTAAACACATACTATTCATAAACCAAACTAGAACGTTCTAAAAATTTGGTTTGCTATAAGCAGTCCACTAAGTACTACCATCTAGTATTCTTATTTGCTCCCTGTGAGGAGAACGACAGTACATAGCTTCCCAGCTCTGATTAATGAGCCCTTACAGTCTTATTAGAGAAGAAATACACCATTTTTGACTTGAGCAGTTGCAATTGACTATGTAACATCAGAATATTTGTGACAATTTTTCTTTTTTTTTTTTTTTTGAAGTGAGATTTTTGCTATAGGATGTGCACAGTTACTGGAAAGACAGAGAGAGACAGAAAGTGAGAAATCACTGCCCCACCCCATCCCCCAAGGGGGGCTCTCTCCCTGCAACCCCTTCCCCTCCAGTCTCCTCTTGGGATTTTGGGCATGTACGCACACAAGCTTGGTGTAAATTTCAAACCACTGAGTCCGGGACTCGAACAGCAGTCAGCCATGTGAGAGTGCAGCAACAAAACCATTACACCATCTGCTGGTCCCAGACACTTTTTCTTAAGAAAGAAAAGTCATGAGATTTATCTGAACCACTAGGTCTGAGTTAGTAAAGAGAGCTTCTGCTGACAGCCATAGCAAAGTGCAAAGGACAATGGGGAATAACTATTTAAAAATTAAATTTTTAAACAATTTTATATAACAAAGTTCAGTTTTTCAGGGCACAGTATAACTTTAATTAGACTTGGTAAGTACTTTAACTCATTAGAAAATACTACACTATTGTTTTTCTTTTAAAAGTTTAAAGTTTTATTTTAAATAACAAAAAAGTGCACAGTATTTTACAATCTTTTCTATATCACTGCATTTGAAAGACACATCACTAAGTAAAAATGAAGTTGTTTCAACCAGAAATAGCTGATTTGTTGTCCCCCACACATAGCTTTAAAAAGAAAGGACAATGTTTCTTTTTATTGCCAAACAATGTGGTACTTTCTACAACACTTACTAGATGCAATGCACAAATCTCAGATTTCTATAATTATCAGACTGTCTTCCCTCCAAAATAATAATAAAGTAGCTGACATATTCCCATTTTTGTCTAAACAGTTTGTTGACTCAGAGGATAAAATCAATCATTTAAATTAGATATGAATAAAAATTATACTTCATAAAATTTAAGGACCTTCAACAATCCATTTCAACATTTCTGTAGAAATTATAGCTGAAAGATATCTGCAGTTTTAATATTTTAATATTCTGATAGTCATATTATAAAATATAGAGAGATAGAGTACATTTTTAAACATGTAAATTTCATTTGTAGTCTCACATGAATCTATCAGAATATCAAAATATATAAACTGCATTTTGAAAATATTTAACTACAAAGGAAATAAAGATATAAATATTGTCAACTATGATTCATTCTTTTTCTATATTATTAGTATATGTAATTCAATGTCCCTAGAGTGTGAAATTCCTGTTTCTGATTTTATTATGCAAATTGCTATTTCTCATCTGTAAAATCAGATTTGTGGTCTTAAATTATATAGGATAAATTGCCTGTGCTAAATTTAAAAATAACTCAAAGTACATCATTGTTTTTTTGAAAACTAATAGCAAAGTCTCAGATGACTAACAATTCAGAAACATTAGATATTTAACCTAAGCAACTATCATTTAGTGTATTCTAAATTTAGGGGTAAGAAATATAAATAGTGACAAAACAAAACTTGTGATTCTTTCATTTAGAAATCTGTCACTTACCAATTCAAGACAGAGGTATATTTACATATCTATAACAGAAGAGAACATAGCATATTCCTGGGATTGCTACATAGCACTTTTTTTTTAACTTGCCAAAAGGTGTGCATGCTCCCCAGAGACACAGAGGGAGAGGGAGAAGGAGAAAGCATTCTTCAATGAGGCATGGTTATGACACAGTCTCTTCATTTCTCCATCATGTTGGGATTTAAGGCGTGTACACACACTTACCCAGCATGTTTCCAAAACCACGAGGCCTGAGACTCCAACCATATAGTAGGCCATGTGGGATCTGGCTCCCTTAACCATCAGGCAACAGAGCTGGCCCATATAGGTACTTTAATGTTACAAACAAATACCACTGTTGCAAGTATGTAAATCAATCATTTAAGTGACTATAATATGCATTTTTAATAAACACACCACAAAGTTATTTTTGAAACATATTAACATCTTTCTAATATTATGAGTTGCCCTGATGACATACACTATTTCGAATATAAGAAGCTTAGATACTTACACATACACTCAAAGGTGTATGCAATATATATATTTACATAATAATTAATATCATATAACTACAGGATCATAGAAAAAGTCATAGTACATTTTTGAAAAGAAAACCACATCACGACCTTGCCAATGACCTAATAAAATTTGGTAGAGGCACACAAGTATTACCTAAGAAATAAAGGTCAGTTAAGAATACCTGAGTGCATGTTTTACAGACAAACTTGTGATCATAGTGTATATAGCTTTTTTTTTTTCTTTTCTTTTTTTTTTAGGTCTTTGCCATAGGGTGTGTGTGTTTACTGGAGAGAGACAAAGACAAACGGTGGGAGAGAGTGATAAATCATCCCTCAGGGGGACGGGCACACCACAGTCCTTTCTCCTCTATTTCCTCCTGGAATCTGGGGCATGCACGTACATACACACCCCGAGTGATTTTCAAGCCATCAGTTCCAGCACTGGAGTAGCGGTCGGCCATGTGAGAGTTCAGCACCTTAACAACACGCCACCTCCTGGCCCCTATTTAGAATTTTTTCATATCACTATTCTACAAAAACATTTTAATAGATTCAAATTACAAATAGTTGGCCTACTATGTGCTTGGTATTTTTGTGATTTATGTAGTGAAGTAGGAAAAGCATACATTAACCCTGTTCTTCTAATACTGTATAACCTGGGGCAGCAGTTAGTGTGGTGGTTAGGGATGCTGGACTCTCACATGGCCAACTACGGTTCAAGTGTTAGACCTGGCGGCTTGCTTTCCCTCTCCTCCCCTTCTCTAGTCAAAGTAAAAAATAAGTAAATAAAGATAAATAAAATAATTCTTTTTTAAAAAGATTGTATAATCTACTTAGTTCATGACTGTTACATATAAATTTATAATCTGGAATAACACATTAAAGATAAGTTTTATTTACACATTTAAAAATTCCATAAGATAGTCAACTATATCAAAAGAGAAATAATTTTGTCTTTGCTGTATTTTTCCCTATAAACATGACATAACCAGGTAAAATTCATTTACGCAAACTCAAATATTTAAGGCCTGATTACCTCACCAAAGATTTCGCCATCAATTTATTTACATAATAAACTTTTCTAGTATATATAAGAACCAATATTCAACCTAAAAATTTTCAAAAACTGACTGTCCCAGAATTAGATTTTAGAAAGTGACATATATTTCCTTTTCTTTTAAAGAGAGACTTTTGTTATAGTGTGTGCTCGCTGGAAAGACAGAGAGACAGAAAGCAAGAAATCACCCCCCAGAGGGGATGGCATCACCACAATCCCTTCTCCCCTGTTCTGCTGTTGGGATTTTGGCCACGCACGCACACACGACTGGCGTTGAGTGTCCAGCCTCCGGATCCAGGACTTGAACTGTGGTCGACCATGTGGGAGTACAGTGATAGAACCATTACACCATCCGCTAGTCCCTAGAAATGACATATATTTCTAATACCTATGCTCCAATACCTATCTTTACTGTATTGAGTTGCTACTTTAACTAGTTTTTTACCCCAGCTAATAGGACAGTAAACTAAAGAAAATCCACGCTGTCGTATGACATTTTTGTTTAATCAACAACAAGGATTTTATGGTCAGCATATAACTTAACCACTGGATAAACCACCATGTAGCCTTGAAAGTCATTGGAGGGGTAAACAAATGATACAGTTATAAAGTGAAACTCAGTGCTAGAAAAGCTTATCATGAGGAAAGTGTTATCTTTACCCATAGTTGCTTAGTTTGGCTAAAGAGATAGAAACAGCATTATCCCTATATTATGTAACCAAGGCCATCATCCAAATGGAACTTCAGGCTGTAGGGTGGTGGTGATTCTCTTTGCCTGACTGCAGAGTTGGGGCCCTTCAGGCATCAACAAAAAGTAAAAAGGCATGAGCTAATTATCTAATGAAAACATCTCCTTCCCCTTGAAATAAGAAAGGGACAACAAAGTAGCAAAGTAAACACAGGACTTCCAATTCCAACTCCAATGTTTACTCTCCAACATTACAACTGATCTTACTGGGCTGCTGGAACTCCTCAAGGAGTTTAGAAGAAAACTAGCTCGTGTTCAGGCTGGAAAATTCAGTAATACCTTTTTTTAAATATGATCACATGATTATTTTGAGTCATTTTATGGAAAAGTGAAAGAGTAAAGGGAATAGGAAAAAGATTTTAGAGTCCTACCTATCATGTATTTTGCTACACACAAAATGTGTTTCAATCCCCATTTTACAGGCAAGGGGACAGAGGGGGGTCAGGTTTCTTTTAAAATGTATTTCTCTTGCAAGCAAAACAAAGGAAGAGACACAGCATCCCCAACAAGGTTCTGATGCCACAATCTACCCCAAGGCAACCCTAGGTCATGGGCACACATGTGCCCAGCACACTCAGAGAGATCTCTGAACACAAACCCAGAATTTTCCCACGTGGGTCAGTCTTTTAGACTGTCACGTTTAACTGCTGCGCTGCTGTCCAGTCTCCTCTCGGAGGATTTAAGTAACTTGCCCAAGGTCACTCAATAAGAAAATCATATAATATATCCTTGGTGAGGGCCCACATGTGTGTGATAAAGTCGAAACAGGCAGAAAGAATGCTACTTCTAAAAAAAGTTTTGAAAACTAATCTGTAAAAAAGATCTTTCACATGATATACACTAAAATCATATATAATTTGAATAGATGATCATAGTAATAAGGTAACAAAATGAATTACCTTAGAAAAGTTGCCTCATCTCTCATTGTCTCAGATTTTATTTTTCCTCCTGATATATAGATGTAAATATAGTTGTATCTCTCATACAAGGGTTTTATGAGAAAGTGCTATCATACACTTAATATACTTAACCTAAGACTTAGCATCTAATAAGATCTTAATAAATGTTGGCCAATTTTTATATTCTTCTTACTTATGAAAACACAACATCTTTACTCTCTGCTGGGTCATCAATTGGATACTCTCTGAGGAAGGCATGGGGACTGTCTCATCCCCTGTCCTGATAAAAAATAGTACATAGGTAAGTACTCAGAGATATTAATTTAATAAAGAAATCATCTACGAATTTTCTATTCACATTTAGCTCAATGTATGCATATTGATGGAGAGTAAAATTAAAATCCTTATCATTTTTATCAACAAAAACAAGGTATCCCTTTTTCTGATCTTTCCATTTTCCCATGATAATACCTTGGTTCAAATGTTTTCTTTCTTTCTTTTTTTTTTTTTGGAGAGATTCTTGCTATAGGGCGCGTGTGCTCGCCTGAGAGAGAGACAAAGACAGAAAGCGAGAAATCAGCCCCCAGGGGGGATGGCCACGCCGCAATCCCTTCTCCTCCATTCTCCTCTCGGGATCTTGGGCACGCATGCACATGGGGCCCGGCGTGAGTAAGCCACTGGGTCCGGGACCCGAACTGCGGTCAACTACATGGGAATCCCGCAACATAGCCATTATGCCAACTGCTGGTCCCTGGTTCAAATGTTTTCTGAAGACATGAGTTCCTTCATAGGAAGTCCTGCTTTGTTACAGAGAATAGAAAGGGCAGAATTTCTATATATCATGTAAAGAAAACCAGGAAGACATGTATGTAAAAAATACATCAAATCATTTTTTTTCCCTCCACCTGAAAATAAATTACCTCCCAACTCTAAAAAAAAAGGTGTAAGTTTTCGTTGTCCTCTGAAACAATGAACCACCCTCCAATAAGCTTTCTTATTTATCTGTTCTCTAATTATGCCACAAAGAAGAGCCAAAATAAATTTTTTGTGAATTAATCATACTTGTTATAAATATCTCTGAATATGTATATTTTTAGTCTCTTTGATTTATTATTCAATATGATAGGTTAATTTATTTGCTGAGATCTTAAGTATATATAAGCTAATAAACTAGTCTCAAGATGAGAACACACATCCACAAAAATCATTTTCTCTGAGAGCTGAATCTTGAAGGTGCACTTAATTTTGATCCTTTCAGAGGGAAAATGGAAACAGAAATGCCACATAAGCAAAATGAGAGAGGAGAACACAGCAACTAATAATAGAGACTCTGCAATCTAACAGACCTAACACGGAAACACCTACCGTCTCTCCTACTCAGGCTCAGTTAAGGGAATAAGTCCGTTTTAAGAGGCATACAGAGGAACACTTACTGAGAGGGTGAGGTGAGCTAGTGCCTGTGAACATGCTGCCCCAGGACTTGACAGTAAAATACAAGGGTTATGATTTATTTTCAAAGCATCACGATAATCAGTTAAAGGTCCATAAGGATTGTTCCTCTCCAACCCATTCCTTTTCATATACCTTCAAGCACTCACCCAGATTCCTCTACCTGACAAATATAGGAGGAAGAAAAGAAAGCACTTGAAGAAACAAACTGTTGGGTCACTGGGAAAGTCATGACACATTTTTGCATAGAACAACACAGAAAAGTACGTCACGACTTTCCCGACAACCTAATATCTGAAAAACACAAACTTCTCACTGCACCCTCCTCTGCATCCTTCTTCCTTTGCTTCTTTGCAAGCAAGACTGCTTAGACCATCAAAATCTTACTATAACGTGGTGATGACACCTTGGTCATGCTGCAGACTGCCGAGTCGCCTTGCGGAAGCCAACCTTGGAGAGCTGAGCGTGCGGCCCACCAGCAGCGGGCGTCTGGACCTGGTGGCGAGCCGCCCGCGCCAAGTCGCAGTGGCTCAGGCTTCCCACCCCGCTCCCACACACAGGTATCTTGCGGCGCATAAGCGCCGCAAGAAGAGAAAGCCCTACCATAAGAAGTGGAAGTATGAGCTGGGACGCCGCGCTGCCAACACTAAGACTGGCCCTGGCGGCAGACACACACTCCATGCGGGGAGGTAACAAGAAATACCGCGCCCTGAGGCTGGACGGCGGGAACTTTTCTTGGGGCTCAGAGCGTTGTACAGGCAAAACAAGGTTCATCGATGTTGTCTACAATGCATCCAATAACGAGCTAGTGCGCACCAAGACCTTGGTGAAGAACTGCATCGTGCTCATTGACAGCACACCGTACCGACAGTGGTAGAGTCCCACTATGCACTGCCCCTGGGCCGCAAGAAGGGGGCCAAGCTGACTCCTGAGGAGGAAGAGATTTTAAATAAAGCGATCGAAGAAAATTCAGAAGAAATACGATGAAAGGAAAAAGAATGCCAAAATCAGCAGTCTCCTGTAGGAGCAGTTCCAGCAGGGCAAGCTGCTCGCCTGCATTGCATCCAGACCAGGCCAGTGAGCCGCGCCAATGGCTACGTGTTAGAGGGCAAGGAGCTGAAGTTCTACCTGAGGAAAATCAAAGCCCAGAAAGACAAATAAACCTTCCTATCTTCGCTCTGTAATAAAGGTGTTTATTGTTCAGAAAAAAAAAAATCTTACTATAAACAAAGTAAGTATTTAAAACCACTTATGGACCAAAAGATGTGAACAAGTGCTACAATGGGCAAAAGCATGAGTCAAACTTGAGTGTAACAAGCTGTTAATTCTGTGGTTCAGCTTCTGTGGTGCAATTGGTTATGTGCCAGACTGCAGTGCTGAAAGCCACATGGCCTGCCAAGGTTTGGATCTCTGGCCCAGTAGAGCTAAAATATGTCGGGTGTGTTAGGTGTATATGTGTGTGCTCAGAACCCAGAACTCATGACAGGGATCATAGCAGGATCGAACTCTGTTGAGGGCTTGCTTTCTCTCAGTCTCTTGCTCATGTTCACATTCTCTATAGTGGATTAAAAAAAATGTTTTTAAGTAGTTTAAAATTTTATTGAAAAACAAGTTTATAAACAAAACACAAAGAGAAGACACACAGAGAGAAGCAAAGTACCATAAAAACAAAAAACGAAAAATATCTGGCTTAAGGATCTGTGAAAGCTTCAAAGAGAAGGTGGAATGTGGAACAGGGCATTGAAAAATGTGTGGATTCCTCTGGGCAGTGAATTGAGCTGGTAGAATTCCACGCTGAAGAGACTGGAGGGAAAGGCAAGGAGGTGTGAAACTCCCCACTATTTGGGAGGAGCTGCAGTCAGGCCCATATTCTGAAAAGAATATGGTGGGAAGAGATTATGAGTGAAGAGTCCAGGAAAAAATATTAGGACCTAGCATGCAGGCATTCTTGATTTCCAACGCAGAATTTGACCATTACTGTATAGACAGCAAAGGCTTTGTGGAAAGGGATGCAATGTTTGACATTAATTGGCCTGTGGTTTGAAAATATCCTATTAGGTATTATTTCTTAATAAAAGAAATTTTTTTTGGGGGGGAGAGGTATTTTTTTCTTTTTTTTTTTTTCTTTCTGCTATAGGGCACATGCGCTTGCCAGACAGAGAGACAGAAAGCGAGAAATCACCCCCCTGGGGGATGGCCACGCCGCAATCTCTTCTCCTCCATTCTCCTCATGGGATCTTGGGCACGCACACACACACGCCCGGCGTTGAGTTTTAAGCCACCGGGTCTGGGATGTGAACCACGGTTGACTACATGGGAGTCCAGCAACATAACATAGCCATTATACTAACTGCTGGTCCTTTAATAAAAATTTGTTTAAAACCTAGTGATAAAGTAGCTTATCAAGGTATCAAAATATCTCAGGCCTAAACTAGACAACTAAGAAGTGAAAATTTAGGGACCAGCAGTTAGCGTAATGGCTATGTCGCTGGACTCCCATGTAGTCAACCGTGGTTCACATCCCAGACCCGGTGGCTTAAAACTCACGCCGGGCACGTGTGCGTGCATGCCCAAGATCCCAAGAGGAGAAGGGACTGTGGCGTGGTCACTCCCCCTGGGGGGTGATTTCTCACTTTCTATCTCTCTGTCTCTCTCCATCTGGCGAGCGCACACGCCCTATAGCAAAAACCTCTCAAAAAAAATAAAAAGTGAAAATTTAAAAGGATATTATGAGGAGCCACCAAATTGAGCAAACTATAATTCTTACAACATAAAAACATATTTCTTTCCTTCAGGATAAAGCTGGGAAGGGCTGAGACAAGAAGAACTAACTAATGTGTGTAACCAGTAGTCAAAATGACCCCCAGAGTTTCTAAGCGTAGGTTCAGTACTAGTTATAAAGAGTGTCTATTCTATAATAAAGCAGTATTATAGGATGGATGGAAAACAATAGCCAAGGGCTCAAGGGCACTGTGGTTTGTGTAAGAGTCAAGGTCGGGAATCTCTTCCCTTTCTAGTTTGGCAACTCCTATTACATTCTCCACCTCCACTGTAAAACCCTGGAGCCTCAGGCAGAACTAATCAAGGAGTGAGTTCTACTGAATTTTCTACATACCCCTCTAAGGGTAGGATCTCCTTACCCTTCAAGGTTAGCTGAAGAGTTCAGCAATTCTAGGAAGACTCAGGGCTCCTACAGCCATCCTTGTGTGCCTTTATTACTACTGGCCTTGCCACAGCTAGTGTCACAACACCTGCCTGTGTCTCCCAACCAGTTATGGACTGCTCATAAGCCACATTTGAGTCTTAATCATTTTATGCCCAGTTTCTGGCAGCAAGTAATGTATCTGTACGTTGGATAAATGAACATTTTCCAGTTTTCAGTAACCACTAGGGTTTTATGTATGAGTTTAGTTTGTGTATTAATCTTTACCATTCTTTATTTACTTGCATATGCTTCTTATTTATGATGATAGCTTGTTGGGTTTTGTTTTGTTTTGTTTTTTACCATAGGTGCTTGAGCTCACCAGAGAGAGAGAGAGAGAGAGAGAGAAAGCATCCCTTAGAGGAGATGGTCATGCCACCGTCTCTTCTCCTTTCTCCTCTTAGGATTTTGAGCACATATATGTACTCACTGTGTTTTTTCAAGCCTTAGGGTCTGGAAATCCAATCACACTGTCAGCTAAATGGAATCCAGCTGTCTTAACCATCATGCCACCAGCTGGTTCCAGATTTTTTAACTAGAAAAATATGGCAGAGTGTCTTATGTCATTCAATGTATCAACACAATGCTAATAATGTAATCCTCATATACCCTTAATATGGAATTCAAGGTTCTCAAGAATCAACAGGCCCACTTAAAAGGTACTAACTCTGAGCAAGACTGAAAGTGTTTATCCTTGTCTCGTACCAGAAATTTTGTGCGCTTCTCGGGATCACCAACTATCGAGAACCCATCAAATACTTCTCAGATACTTCCCTTCATTCTCTTTGGCACCATCACTCCAATGTTCATAATGTACACTGCTTTGTCTCTCACTCATTAAAAAGCTCTCTGACAACAATAAGAGCCACTAATATCTACAGTCTCTGCTTAAAATACAAATAATTCTTATAATAGTTCTTATTAAATACATAAAAATAAATCACTCAAAATGCCTCTGCTTTATAAAGGGGTAAAGTGGAATTAGAATGTATATTACTTCAAAACTTGTGCACAATTCTCTTCACCAGTGGTTCTCAGCCTTTCTTAGGAACAGAATCACCTGGGAGCTCATTAAAACATTTCTGGGATCCACCTTCAGACTTAATGATTTAAGTAGGCTTAGAGGGAGTCTGAGAAACTTCATTTCTATCAAGTACCTCTTGATACTAATATTGCTAATCAGAGAGCACACTTGAGAACCCTCTTCACAATATCATAACAAAGTTGCTCAGTTGATAATGTCTGATTAAATCAGTAGACTTTAAGACGGTTTGCTATTAACACTGAGCATGAAGAAAAACTGCCCTAATGGTCAAATTTAGTGTTCTGTGAGAGGTGAGATGCAGGGGAAGAAAAAAGTGCTGGGACATGTTCTTGATTAGAAAAATTCAATACAATAGAAGTGCCAACTCCCTACAAATGTATAAGGATATTGACTGGAACCAATCAATTCTCGTTCCTAATTCTAAGTTCTACTTGGAAAAATGCCTAGCAATGAAGAGAATTTTGAAAAAGGATGTAAACCATTATCTTTTAACCTTACCAGATCATTAAAACATACTATAAAGACCCTAAGAAAATTATTTTGGATTAACAGAAAAGAAAAATTAGTGGACCTGAATGGAAAATTCAGTAACACACACATGAATAAAAATAAATTTAATATATGATAAAGGAACCGTTTCACGCCAGAGGAAGAGTCATTCGTCATGTCAAGGCAATTTTTTTTAAAATTGAAACTTATCTCATGCCCAAACAGAATAAACTTCAGTTTGTTTCTGTCAAATACTTAATCTACCATAAATTTAATATAAAGCAGTATTTAAAAGATTTATAAAATACGAACATTTCTAAGCAAGATAAATAAAAATCAATGGAATTTTATGTAAAATAATCATGAAACAAGAATGCTAAAAATACTTCCATAGACAAAGCTGCGTAAGTGACAAAACTGGGGAAACACTTAGAATATAAGACTCAGAGCATTGGTGGGGCTTATATATTAAGAGCTTTTTACAAAACCAACAAGAGAGAATTCACAAACACAAAAGAGAGGAAGCATATGAACTGAATTAGTAAGAGAAAAGCAATGAAAATTAAATATTAAGAGTTTCTCGTATATCGCAAATGGTCTAAGAAATAAAACTTATAATAATTAGATATTTCCCCTGATCAGACTTCAAAACATCAAGGTTTGATGATGTGGAAAGTGATCTTTTTAAGTCAAACTGAAAGATGAAAAAAGGCAATGAAGACTCAGCGATGTCAGAAAGCACACCAAAATGTCAAATACAGTGAATGTGAAGTAGAGAAGGAAGCAATTATTTGGCAACTTGATATGCTTCTGTTTATTATCCTCAGGCCAGGTTTTCACTGACTTTCATTGAAAGTGCATCCTTCACTTACAAAGCTGGAAGATTTTAAGGTTTCTGTTATTTATTGGAGACAAACACAGAACTAATTTTATCACCTGATTTTTTTTTTAACTTCATAAACTCTAAAAATATTTCTCTATTCAGATCAGTTTTGCACGGAATACAAAATGCTGTTATTTCATAAAATACTGTCAGAACACTGAATTATTCTTGAGAAATCTTTAAAATAGCCTAGTTCTCTGAAATCACAAAATAACAATGCATGGCAAGCAGTCATACCATTCAAACAGCAACCAATTTTAATAAGGCTGCCTGCATTTATTAGAAAACACACCAGTTTAAATGCGAACACACTCTAGCAAGCCAGCCTCTCATGCGAGCACACCTTGTTTCCCCAAGACTCTGAAGGTTCTCACCAGTTTCCAGTCATTTATGACCAATGGTAACCTGGTTGTGAGGCCCCAATTAGGAAAATGTGCATCTGTCTGCCTTATAGTCAACATAATAATCTGCCTTTCTTCAGAAATGGCATTGACAATTTTTAATTAGGTAAGTATCCATGTGGAAATGAATCTGGCCTGACATGAAGACATACCACAAAGCTCAATGAGAAATGATGCTGATGGCATCCCACTCTGCAGACCCAAGAAAATGTGTGTTGCTAATGGAACCAACCTAATAACCTAAAAAGAAAACACATACCTTATCCAAACAGGACACTTTATTTCAAGACATGTTTTATCAACTATCAGTAAGTAGTTCTATTCTCATCTTCCATACTGCTTGTAACGTAAAGGAGCTAGTTCTAATTTACAGACTGGAAATTATGACTCCTAGAAGACCATCCAGTGAGTGGTTCCCAGTCTGTGTCCAAAGAATGGAATCCAAGCTGTGTACATGGGATGCACAAAATAAAATCTATCTTCTTACATAAGAGAGGATTGCCATGTAGACTGAGATAAGGTTTTTCATTAGGAACCATTGCCAGTGATAAAGTCCAGTCAAAGAACATATTTGGTTATTTTCTTTCCTAGAGGAAAAAGGGACAAAGTTTTATAATGTACACATTGTGTGCTCACACTATCGCCACATCTTACCAGGTAGAGCCTTTTCTAATCATTGCCAAGGGCTGCAAAACCTGTTTACAGAGAATCACATTCCATGAATTAATGAGTTACAAAACAGCCTTATTTATTTAAGTATTTGGGAAACAAGGATCCTAAACCCAATACCAACTACTAACTTAGTGAATAGAAACAGAACAAGCAACTCAATCTTGTGAACCTTTCATTTGACTGATGCTAAAAAAAACTTTAGCTACAGACATAATTTTAAAATAAAAATCACAATCAATGTGTTTTATTACTTAGTCAACATTTCATGGCTTTACATATAAGGGTACCCAATTAATCCTACGTAAATGCAATGAGTGGGTTATCCTATATTTTAAGATAAAAAGGCAAAAACAAAAACACACACCGACCCGCAAAGAGGTTGGATATTTTTTTCCAGTCTCATAACTGTTCAGTGATTGAGCCAGAATTGAACCAGTTCTAGAAATGCCACACATATGTCCCTTAGACTATTCCGTGTCTCTCAATTTTTCACTTCTCATAGATGTCACAATTTTAAGGCAACAAAGAAGACTGCTGGAGTCTACTCAGATGAAAAATAACCTCCACTGTTCCCTGTCAAACTATGGCAGCTCTGCTCCGTGCCTGCTGACCTGGGGACCAAAGCCAGCCCCACACATATGTCCCTTAGACTATTCCGTGTCTCTCAATTTTTCACTTCTCATAGATGTCACAATTTTAAGGCAACAAAGAAGACTGCGGGAGGCTACTCAGATGAAAAATAACCTCCACTGTTCCCTGTCAAACTATGGCAGCTCTGCTCCGTGCCTGCTGAGCTGGGGACCAAAGCCAGCCACCTCTTGCTGCCATAGCAATGATTCT
The DNA here is from genome assembly GCF_000334495.1 of Tupaia belangeri chinensis. NCBI lineage: Eukaryota > Metazoa > Chordata > Mammalia > Scandentia > Tupaiidae > Tupaia > Tupaia belangeri. The sequence continues at coordinate 1,031,896 of NW_006160197.1, read as the reverse complement.
CATACCTCCTGGGTTTTGGGTATTCTTTTTTAGGAATTTTCCCTTTGGCACCTCACTAGCTTTTGCAATCCACTGCCCCTGATGAAGGTTATTATCAAGTCTTGCCATTATTAATCCCAGGCTAAGAAGGCAGTTTGGCTACTTGGTTCTGTCAAGAAAAGTCAATGTTAGCTTCTCAGAGTCCAATGTGAAAAACTTATCTCGGAAAATTCCGACAGGAATAGAAGCAGGGCACATATCATTTATGTGTTTTACATTTGTATAAATTTCCTAAAAGGGTTCAGTAAAACATCTCAGGAACCAGACATATTGGACACACCAAAAAAATTTAAGATTTGGAATTGCACAGTGATTGGCATTTCAGAGATTTGGATTTTTCCTATTTTAAAACAGAGGGACTATTGTTCAAAGATGGGTATTTTTAATAAGATTGAATCATGCTTTCATTCCAGCCAAAGTGATTTTATTCCATAAATATAATTTCCATGTATTGTATCATAATATTTTCAATTCAATTAGTTGCTAGTGCCCAGACCAGTATCTGACGCATAGTTGGCTTTACATAAGCATCTGGTAAATAAATATATATATAGTTATAGATATAGATAGATAAATATATCTATATATACATATCTATCAATGGAATGTTGATTGAATTAGGAATTGTGTTCCTGTTGTTTTAAAAGGTAATATAGCTTTAAACCCCTCTATAGCTTTAAACCCCTCTACAACTAATCCATGTTTGAATCTTGCTTCTCAAATCCATCTCTGTCCACAGGCCCAGATCTTCACCTCTCAAAGGAGCCTGAGAACTGCCAACTCTCTTACCCTCTTTGATGACAGCAAAGATTAATAGCTAAAATTCCTAATGCATGCAGGCTTCTCCAGTACTGCCAGGAGGAGACCAAGTCTGGCCTGCAGACCACACAGGCTGTACCTGAAGATGGGAACCAAGTAGGTAATTACACACACAGACACCTAAATTCCCAACTCATTCAAATAGCAGACTGCTCCTATTTCTTTCAAGAATATCCTTTCATTGGCACGTCTTTTCCCTGATGACGACGTGTCATAAGACCATCCCACATAGATTTCTCTGAAACTTATGGTGGTTTTCACGGTTTCTAACTGGGGTGAAACCCTGGAGCCAGTTTCTTCATTGCTGCAGGCTTTGCAGTCTCAGCTATAGAATAACCCACAACCGAATCTAAAACTCATACTCCTGCACATTTAATGATGCCTCTAGAAATAGCCCAAATAAATGCTCACAGGTAAAAGGTTAAAAAAAATCCTATGCAACTATTTGAAAAAGCATTTTTAAATAAGCTTGAAAGAATTGAAACAACCTACAATATAATCCTTGAGAAAACACAGATCATATATGTAGTTTGAAATCTAAATGCTTATTTAGAAGTCCAGAATGATGTGGGGTTTTTTCTGAGTTGCCAGAGAACATGAGCACACCCCATCAGGTATAGTCACACCATAATCTCTTCTCCATTTCTCTCTCCTCTTAGGATTTTGGATGCACACATGCACACACACCCACTGAGTGGGTTTTCCACGCCACCAGGTGGCTATACCCTTTCAGCCTCCTCCCATCCCAATTGCACATGTCCTACAGTGAAAAACTCAAAGATGAAAAAAGAGAGATTAAAAAAACTCTTAAGTGCAAAGAAACTCTAAGTGCAGAGTCTGTGCATGGATAATTCATTCTATCTAAAATTTTTAATAATAATTATGCATAAAAAGTAGACTTAATTATGTAAAAATATTGAGTGAGTCTCTCTGATATCAAAACTTACCTACAAGAGAAAAACACATATCAAAAATAAGCCTATTTAACTGTCTTTCGGTCTTTTAACTGAATGTTCAGGGTTCATTTTCAGACTATGCCCGCATGCTGCCACCAGAGCTGAAAGACTTACAGACTTAAATGACCTGAGACAAACGCTGCCCAGTGTGGTCCCCTGTACCCGAAGATGTGGTAACAGCCATCATGAAAAATGAAGAAGTCAAGAGTTACAGATTTCTCTTGTTCTTATCAACAACTAAAGTCAGCTTCTACTGATAGATTGATAACTCTGCATTACCACATTTGTGGCAAAGCATAATGTCTATTTTTTGTTTATAAGGGGTGGAGGACTTGATTTTTATCTATGTGTAAAAAACAAAAATCTCTTGGATATATGTATGATTAGAATGGTGTCGCAAGTTCCCACTTCCTCTTCTGAATAATGATGCTCTTATTTATGACTTTACAATAGAAACATAGGGAAAAAGTGATATATGAAAAGGTAAGGTAACTGTCACAATGGTGAAGTGAGGAAACAACCAGCGTTAAAATCACTTTGGTGCACAGTCATAATCTCCGAGGCGGGATTTTTTTCTCTAAAATGGAATATAATTGTCATTAAAATCAGTATACTTCTGTAGTCAGTGTGCCAAAACAAGTTCCCTGCATCTAGCATGGGGACTTTCACTGTGGACTTATGGACCTTCCAGCCAAGCCCATCCTCCACTTCCTGGGAGAGGTAAATGAGATCAGGGCGTTGGGCTGCCCCTCCTTGGTTTCACATTAGTTCAGTAATGATGCCAGCGTTACCACAGGCTGTTTTCTAAGGACTAGAAAATCCTTAAAATTTAACAAACAAAACCCAAATACTTCACACATGCTGGTGGTTATTTGTATACTTCCATTCGTCTTCCACCACAGAGGACACAAGGCTCAGGGAGGGGTCAAAATATCTATGTCAGCAAGTGACAGAGCAGAGATTCAGGTCCAGGTCTTCTGTGTCAAGGCCCATTCTTCACAGCTGCCTGCCAAGTATTATCTGACTTCTGGCTGGACCAGTTTTATTTGAAACCAAAACCAACGTTGATAAATGCCAGGAAACCAAGCACACTAGAGTTCATTTCATCAGACAACTGCAAGGTAGAATGCAGAGTTAAATGGAGAGTACTGGGCTCATTTACAGTGCTTTACGAAAAGCTAAATCACATTATCATTTCTTCACGATTTTTTAATGATGAATTGTGGTTTAGAAGTTTATCTTATTTGAGAGCAATGTAAAAAGGCTAATTTGTTGCCAAAAAACATCCTTGGGGGAAAAATGGTGTAATGGTTCTATCACTGGACTCCCATATGACCAACTGAAGTTCAAGTCCTGGATACAGAGGCTTGAAACTCAAAACTCACACCAGGTGTATCTGTGTGCCTGCTCAAAATTCCTAGGGGAGAATGGAGGAGAAAGGATTGTAGCACGGCCATTCCCCCCACCACCCCCTAGGAGTCATTTCCCACTTTCTACGTGTCTCTGGCGAGTGCACAAACCCTATAGCAAAAATCTCTCTGAAAAAAAATTAAAAAGGACAAACCTAATGATACTGGCCATTTTGTAACCATTTTTAAACGTTAGCAATCAAAAGCACCGGGAAGGAGGAGCATTCACAGATTTTTCCTTCCTAGACATCTACTTCACTATTTAATTTCCTGCATTCATGATAGCTCTAAATTCTCAGTTTCTTCTTTCATGAACTAGAAGAAAAGACCCTTTACCATCTGGTCTTATTCTTCAAACAACTATTGTTCCCATCAAAAGGCTAATGTTTTCTACCAGCAGAAGTTCTGAATCAAAATAGCAAGACTCTTGACAATTTAGATTTCACGGTATTGACACAATTAAGAATTCTTATGCACTAATTAATTACACAACTAATGACCAATTACTTCACGCTCAAACTCTATGTCCTGTTTTATAAATAAAATGTTACACTGCTATCATTATTTAAATAGGCATATTTAGGGTGTAAATAATTGTATAGCCCTTATGTCCTGTTAAGCAATCCTGCCCATGATGGCTGAAGTTTTAGTTTTCTCTAAGATGAAAACATTACTCAGAATTCTTACTTATGCTACTAAAAAAATGCATATTTCTTTCTTAAATATCAATGTAGGTTATAAACTTAAAAGAGAATCTCAAACCCAAGAATAAAACTTTATAATAGAGTGCTGAGAAATTTAGCACAGTCATTTTGGTGGTGTAGCATTTGATGGTATCTTAGCAACAATCCATTGGTTAATGGCTACAAAATGTGAATATTAAATATTCAGTTTAATATTTTACACAATTGAGCTTCTACCACTCCAATCTCTAAGTCATCCACTTATCTGCACATCCGACCCTGACCTCTTGTACAAGTTCACATAAATTTAAATAGTACCTATCCAATAACTCATTATGCGCTAGGTATAGTCAAGAAATTAAATTAAAACCTGCAATTTATACCAGAAAAGAGTCAACAATATAGTCTCTCTCACTCTCCTTTTTAGGGTTTCCTAATAGATTATCATAGACTGAATAAGGAATGCTAAAATGATCACTTAATATCCAAGGGTGGAGTGGGAATAACAAACTCAAATATCTATCAAAAGGGAATTGGTTTTATAAATTATGGTTCATACCTACAGAAAAATAGTATAAATCTAGAAAAAAATAAAGCCTTTTTATATAATGACTTGGAATAATTACTAGAATCCATTGTTAAGTAAAAAAGGAAGGTAAGGGACCAGTAGGTTATGCAGAGGTCAAGGTGGTTGGATCCCACATAACCAACTGAGAAGTCTGAGTCCTGGAATAGGCATCTTGAAAAACACCAGGTGTGCGTGCATGTGCACCAAAATCCTGAGAAGAGAAGGGAGAAGGGACTGTAGAGTGACTATCCTCCTGGGGGGATGATTTTTCATTCTCATTTTTTCTCTCTCTCTGGCAAGTGCATAAGTCCTATAGCAAACTAAAATAAAAACAAAAACAAAAACAAAAATAAAAAGCAAGGTACAAAGCAGGACTAATTGTGTGTGTGTGTGTGTGTGTGTGTGTGTGTAATATAGTGTGTGTGTGTGTGTGTGTATATATATATATATATACTATATATATCATAGTATATATTATATACTACATATTATAGTATATATATTATACTGTATATTATATACTATAATTATATATTATATAGTATATAGTATATAGTATATATATTATATACTATATATAGTATAGTATTTACTATACTATACATAGCATATATATTATACTCACACAATATGTATGATATATATCAATATATAACACTATATATAGATATTGAGATATATATATATATAAAATGATCTGTGGCTGGTTGAAGCTAGGAGTGGGTCACAGAGTCGAGACCCTGCTGGAGATACTGTATGTATATTTCTCTTTAGCTCATAAAATAAAAACTTTTTTTTTTTTGGAGAGGTTTTTTTTGCTATAGGGGCATGTGCACT
>NW_006160197.1:1014045-1026550 GCF_000334495.1 Tupaia belangeri chinensis | reverse complement strand
GAGAAGTCACCCCCCAGAGAGGATGGCCACGCCGCAATCCCTTCTCCTCCATTCTCCTCTCAGGATGTTGGGCACCCACGCACACGTGTCTGGAGTGAGTTTAAGCCACTGGGTTTGGGACTCTAACTGCGGTCAACTACATGGGAGTCCAGTGACATAGCCATTACACTAACTGCTGGTCCCAAAATAAAAACTTTTAAGAATCAGTGCCAATTAATTATCAATTAATTTTGGGTAAAATCGCTACTCCAAAAATCATATATGGTGCTTTTGAAAAGATTATACATAATCATCGGTAGAAAATATTTGCTAATAACCTAACATCAAAAACAGTACCAGAGTGGGAACCAGTAGTTAGCATAATGGCTATGTCGCTGGACTCCCACGTAGTCGACCGCGGTTTGCGTCTTGGACCCGGTGGCTTAAATCTCATGCCGGGCGCGTGTGCGTGCGTGCCCAAGATCCCGAGAGGAGAATGGAGGAGAAGGGATTGCAGCGTGACCATCCCCCCTGGGGGGTGATTTCTCGCTTTCTGTCTCTATGTCTCTGTCTGTCTGGCGAGCGCACACGCCCTATAGCGAAAACCTCTCCAAAAAAAAAAAAAAAAAACAGTACCAGAGTTACAAAATGAACATAAGAAAGAAAGCAGACAAATCTCAAACTCCTAGTTCAGTGGCAATACAGTCTAGCATTAGCACAAATGTCTTTCTTCCACCATCAGAAACTTCCATTTTTCATTCACTGAATACTTTTTCCTTGTTTTCTTATTCCTTTCTTCACCTACATACTCCAATAAAAATTTAATTAACCTTGAATTTCCATTTAGCAAAGCATGCATCTACTTAGCTAATCAAAGATGGAAAAGCTGAGAAAAATTCCACCCCTTATAACCCATGAAATCTAATTTTTTCCATGAAGCAGAGCATGAATGGCTCAAGGCAAGGGAAGAAAATGGGTATTATACAGTTAACTAAAATACATTTACTATATTCAAAGATAAAATTTTAAAAAGCAAACTGAATTAAGTAGGGTATTACCCAAAATCTCTCAAAATTTTGTACTTTATTTTGAAAATAAACACGATACTTATTTTTCTTCTTTGAGATGGTCAGTTTTTGAGCTTTAAATGCATCAGTGAAAATTCTTTCCTATTAGCAGTATTATATTTAAGAGAGCAGATTGGTTCTCTAAGACTAAGTAAGTTAAAAGCCTCCTTTCTCAACTCCTAAGTGCTCCTCTCCTTTTCTCTGCTCCTTCCACTTCCGGAAGAATGTTTGACATAGGTCCTCATTGGTATGGATCCTTCTGGAGAAAGAATTCTAGGACCACAAAGATAATGAATACAAGCTGTCCATGATGGCTCATCACCTGAACCAGACAACTGCTAGCTCATTATCCAAGTTATGTTGCAGAATGATCATCAATAAACAGAAGGCTTTGACCTTCTCCCTCAAAATGCCAAGAATTCTATAGTTTTTAACTATTAAAAGGTGGCTATGTGCCAAATTTCTCCAAGATTGCTTCTTGATAGAAAATCTCATGAAACAGTCCATGAAGACTGCCACGTAGTAAAAGATGTCAAGAATGGAATCACTTCGGTTGTACTGCTTACTCTCTACCTCCCAAACTATGTACACCTGCTGTAGAGCACATTGTTTCTGGGGGTACCAAGGCTCTTTCTTTAATACTATTGGTGTTTAGGGATACCTTTGTATTTAACTCAACCCAAATATCTGTGGCATTCCAAAAACTTGGTGTTCTCTCCTAGGTTTTACAGTCACATAAGGAAACTGTGAATGCCTCAAGTCCACGGCATTCAAATCCACCAACCCCTCACTGGCTCCCAATTTTAATTTTGATCTGCTTAATATCTAGGATGACACACACATATACACAGAGAATGAGTCTGGGTTACCAAAAATTATAGTAAATATTCATTGAATATCTTCAGATCGTGTTTAGAATTGCCATGAATTAAAGCTTGCATAATCTACTCAGTGTCCTAAATACAAAGGATCTTTAAAAACCTCACAGAATATGCATATATGAAAACAACATATGGATTTTTTTTTAATTTATACCAGAATAATTTCTAACTCTAGTTCCACTGCTTATGAACTTTTAAAGTCCCCTCAACAGAGATACTAGTACAAACTTCAGGAGTTCGTTTTTCAAAATCACGTAAGAGTAAATTTCTTATAGATTTCTGCATACATACAGGACCACAAATAGAAGGTATGAGTTATCTTGAGCACTGCTCTTTTCAAACCAGATTGTATTTTAAAAATAAAAGAAGGTAAACTGAAATAAACTAGAGGTTGGAATAGGTTCTCTATATAAAATCTGTCCTGATTAAAACATGGGGGAAAAATTAGTATATATCCTCTTGTAGATCACTAATGTTAAATATTTTTCATTTGCGTTAAGTCACATCTCTCCATAGGAAATAAACTATCATTTAAATTTTTTTTTTAAGAGATTTTCACTGTAGGGCGCGTGCGCTCGCCAGACAGACAGAGAGAGACATAGAGACAGAAAGCGAGAAATCACCTCCCAGGGGGGATGGTCACACCGCAATCCCTTCTCCTCCGTTCTCCTCTCGGGATCTTGGGCACGCACGCACACATGCCCGGCGTGAGTTTTAAGCCACCGGGTCCGGGACACGAACCGCGGTCGACTACGTGGGAGTCCAGCGACATAGCCATTACGCTAACTGCTGGTTCCCACTATCATTTAAATTTAATAAACATTTAAAAATGTGTTAGTTTTAACCTGCTAATATTCTTCTCTGCCACTTTCAGCACTGTTCTCCTAGAGCATAGCAAAAATGATTTTATTTTTGCTTTAAGTTGAAGTATAGATCTACTGTCTGAGAATGGAGACAACACATCTATGCAGAAGCTAGAGACAAAGAACCCATTTCCTCAGTGTGGTAGAACAATTAGCTCAGGAATTTTGCTACCCATAATGAGTGAATCATGGATACCAGAGAGTAATAGGAGCTGCCACCGACCTGGAAATACAGATGATATCCCATAAGACAGTGACCCAGTCACTTCCCTAATTCTATTAAAACAGTAATACAGCAAGTATTATTAATACTATCAGGCATAAACATACATTTATCACTTATACCCACTCTAGCTCAAAGAAGAAAATAAATTCAATAACTTATAATTATCTTGACTACTGATGACTCAATGGGTCTAGAAACTGTAAAACATCTACTGGGCTTGGAATGGTAGGGCGGTAGTCATTTCTACATCCAGCAGCTCAATTTCCTGTTTTTCCAGCATATCTGATCTGATACACAACTGTAGCAGCTGTTAAAACTGTGGTTCCTGCCACCACTGCTCCCCTTGGGCTCATCTAAAACTTCCTCACTTTTAACTTTTTCAGAAATAAAAGCATGTGTACATGTGCAAGAGGGCAAATTAGAGAAATGGAAATCCTCAAGGACAGGCAATAAAAGACTCGCCTAGGTTTGAGTTGCTTACCTCTATTTCCTTACAAGTATATCTTGTTCTAAGCATGGAGGCTGTAATGTTAGACTAGAATGTGCAATGGCTAATATAATTTTAACAAATATACCAGAATGCATCCCAATTACTTGGTATTAACCCTTCAAATAAATAACTCTGAGAAACAGTATACTTTGTCCAATGATGCTATCATTTTAAAGACATATTTTGATGCCTTTAACATTCAATCCTATTTAAAATCAGTCTACACACTATGCCAAAAAGAAAAAAAATCAGAATTATTAGTTATAGGCACAACCATATTTACAACCCAAACTATAACTTGAACTCTTAGCCACATTTCAGAGGCTTGACTCTGAAACACTTCAGCTAATTTTTAAAATCAAATATCATAAAATACAGCATTTTTATACTTTTAAATGTATCCAAAAGAATTTTCTATGCACCTAAGGAAATACACAGACTTTTTTTCTGTCCTGTAAATCTATTTTTTAAGTGTTTATATTTTCCCTTAAGCTCTGATGTAAACTGGCAAATTTAGTAGAAAGCAAAGATAACTACAGGAAATTAAAATAAGGGGCTCAGAAAGGAATATTCCCTGCTCACCTGGCACCATCATTCTTACTATACCTCAAATACAAACTTGAAAGCCTTAAAGGGAGCTAGCTTTTTCTGGAAAAGAGACAAACTTAAGAAACTGACCCAATTTTGTAGGATACTGTGCTTTACCTCCAACAAATTTCCTCAGGCTTGCCTCTGAATTATATTCCTAAGGAGGACATACTAGCATGAAAAGGCACAGAGGTAATCAGGACATTGCCCAACACAGGGTGCCACAAGTGAATAGGAACCAAACGGCTTAATTTACGGCCCATAAAACTTGGCAATTTTAATATTCATAAAGCTTTATAATTTTTTTAAAGTATTATAAGTTACACATAAAACTAAGTTTTTAACTTTCTGTGAGTTAAGTTTAATAGACCATTTCTCCTGCCTTTACATTCTCTGCTGTCTTAATACTGAGATGACTACCTCAATTAAAGCTTTATTTTGTCAAAATACTCCAAAATTCAACTGTATAGTTTTCTGGTCTAGCAATAATAGTTTTAAAATATTTCACTTTATAAACAGCATTGTGAACTTAAACTATATGGAAAAAATAATAACCCAAACTCACTCTACATTTTTTTTTAAGCCAGTCTTTGAGTTTTTTCCAAAGGATTCATTCCTCAGATATGAAGTTTGTATGCAAAACTGAAGACATTTGGCCCTTTATAAATAGTCATGGGAAACTTCTTACTCCCATACTTTTAGTTTATTTTCACTGTAGCAGATGGGAAAAAGATTTAGCAAAGAAAATCATTTAAAAAAAAAAAAAGTTTCATAAGTACCATACTGCTATTAGGGTAATAATAGACCTTAAAAATATAAAATAGCTTTAACAACAATAAAATCACTTCCTGAAAATTATAAAGATAGGGTCAGCCAGTAGCATGGTAGTTATGGTAGATGAAGCTCACACGGCCAACTATGTGGTTCGATTCCCTGACCTAGCAATTTGAAAAACACATTGGATGCATGTGTCTGTGTGCCCAACACCCTGAAAACAAGAAATGAAGAAGGAATTGAGGATGGCCATTCCCCATAGGGCTGCTTTCTCACTTTCCCTCTCTCTTTCTGTGTTTCTCCCTGATGGGCCCTCTAGCAAATTAATAAAGAGAAAGAAATTTTAATGACAGTTGGACAACTCAATAGTTATAGAGCCCAAAATTCAATAGGAAGTCCTTCCATATTTGGTCCATTTCCTCTTGGACACATTTGTTTCTAAACATCTTAAACCATCCATCATTTTTTTTTTTTTGGTGGAAACATTTTATAGCACAGAAATTTTGATTTCTCTTTAAAGAATAATCTTACAAATGTTTTAAATTCTAAAATGTTTGCCCAGGGGCCAACCCTAGTATTTCCTTGAAAAGGAAATTAATCACCAATTACCATTCTGCAAAATCCCTTATTACGAGATATATTTCATTTTATGCAAACAGAATATAAACTATCTTGTTCCAATTGACATTTAAGTTCTACACCTCAAAATCTACTGTCGTAAATCATTTTTTAAGTTTCTACAATTATTTTGTCCATGAGCAAGAGAGTTATAACACTCCCCACAGGGTACTGACACCATGATCCACCCCCAGCTTCACCCAGCCTTCCATCAAACATTACTCTATGTTCTTGGACTAATTAATCAGATGAAAAGCAGTTGTTCTAATATCATGAAGCTTAGCATTTATTATATAAATATACCTGGCATTTCAATAAGAAGGTAAGGTCATAGTATTCTTAATTAATTATCCTCTAACTCATTTGGAAGAAATTAGACTTTGAAGGAAAAGTTTAGCATTGTTACAATAAACAATTTTTCCTATTTGGTAATCAAAAATCCTGCTTTTGAAATTTTATTATAAATAAGTTCCATAGCTGCTTAACAGCAGTAAGAGTGGACTTCCTCACATGAGAGAAAGTTGCCAGTTTACTATGAATTAAACTAAATCATGCTTAACACATGAACATGTTAAAAATGACTTTGAAGACATAACCCAAATGCCTAATCTTTTTTTTTTTTTTTAGATTTTTGCCATAGGGCACATGTGCTCACTGGCAAGAGAGAGAGAGAATGAGAAATCACCCTCCTCCTCAGGGGAGAAGAGCCATGCCTAAATCCTTTCTCCTCCAGTCTCCTTTTGGGATTTTGGGCATACGTGCATGTGGCATGATTTTCAAGCTGCCAGGTCCAGGGCTTGAACCACTGTCCGCCATGTAGAAATCCAGCACCTTAACCACCATGCCACCTGCTGGCCCTTTAATCATCTTTTTAGATGCCAAACATTATTTTTGCATATGCATAGGAATTCATATAAAATATAAACATATTTTTAAAAGAATCAGGAAAATGTTTCTATAAAGCCACTTTAAATTTGATTCTTTTGCAGTGATTCAGTATAATCCATAGTAGCAAACATCTCGAGTGGCAATGATGAAAAGCATAGGTTTAGGATCAGAATTTGTAATATTCTTTCATCCCTTAAAGTTGTGTGGCTTTAAGTATGTTAATTAAACTCGCAGAGCCTCCGCTCAAGCAATTGTAAAATGAACGTAATATACGTCCTCGAAAAGTAGCAAAATCTTTAAAAATGCCCTATAGCACCTAAATGGAGTCATTAGGCTAAGTAAAGCTGAATATGAAAATCTTGAGCTGCCCTGAAATGATTATAGTAGCCTCATTCCATGTATCGTACCATCTCCAAATGACAGCTACTTAATAATTCTCAGCTTGTGTGCTTTCTAGAATCGCCTGGGCAGGGTAAAACTAATCATGCCTTGTACTAGTTGAAGCCAATTACAATCAGACTGGGTAGGGCTGTGAGACCATAAGTATTAAAGTTCCCCAGGTAATTCTCAGGGAAGTCATTCATCTTCTATATGTTCAGTAAATGTTTGCTAATAAGAACTCAGTTCATACAATCAGTAACTTTAGAATCAATAACGCACTAAAAATAATCACTTAAGAAAACAATTGTAAAGCATTCCTTACTTTTTACTATGTCTTCAAATAACTCCATAGCTCCAGAGCTGCAAAATTACAAGGAAGTGGGCTTCTCCCAACCACCATTCCTAAAAATTTGTTTCAGTATCAAAATATCCCTCAGAGCAAGGTCAACTAAGCTTTTGACATTTAATATTTGAAGAACGAAAAAAGAAGCATATTTCTGGGCAAGAGCACAACACTAGTTCTAAAGCTGAAGTACCTAAGTTGATGTCAGCAATCATGTTTTTCCTACGTCATTACTCACTTCACTAAATATGAGGGGCTCTTCTAAAGAGTCATGGTAGACTCACATTATGAAAATAGCACACATAGATTTCAAAAAATTTTGCACCAAAATAAATGGATACTTTAATTCCATTTGTCCATGAACTTTGTGAATTACCCTCATACAGAAAACCTGGGTAACTTCACTAACTAGATATTTACAGCAGAAAAAAAATCACTTTGGGTCACCACCACATGCCCCTCTAAAGCAGCATTACAATCTTGCAACCAATGTCTCTAATACTGTTGCTCACTTCAGAACACACACACACGTGTGCCAACCTAGTATTTCCCCTTTGTAAAAAAATACGAAATATAAAAGTGATTTATTACCATTTTCGTCTGCGTCACCATGCAATTACATCAGTCCACTTTCATGGATATGTGAAAGCACATAAAGTAGGAATACATATGTATTACATGTGAATAATATTACATATTGCTAAACTGAACTATATCTGAGACAGCCTCTGTACTCGCATACTTGAAGTCCTATAAACAAACCACTACCTCACTTGGAAGTCTGCTTCCTTAGCCAAGCTGCAGAGTTACAATCACAGCAGTACCGCTTCAATCACAGAAAGCCCCACCTTTCAAACTGTGTTCATGCAGGCACACACCAGGCTGTAACCAATCCAATTATTCCTCTAGCTCATTCCCTCACCTCTGTTTGTTTTTTTGTTTTGTTTCGTATGTCACATTCTTTTTTCTGCACTTAAGTATCACCCAACAAGTGGGCTAATAGGGTTCCTTGGAAGCCACTCTGGGGGTTGCCAGATTGTTTTGCTCAGTTAAACTCTGCTAAGTTAAATTGTCAGAAGTTTTTCTTTTAACAATATGAATATACATATGAATATATTATATAAGAGTATATATCAATGTACATATTATATATAAATACATATATGAGGGGTCTTTTAAAAGTTCATGGAATAAAATGTAGATAAGAAATTATAAATTTTTTAATTCATGGAAGATGCATATTACATAAAAATTTGTGCATGAATTTCAAAAAAAGTTTTGCACCAAAACAAACTCATACTTTAATTCCATTTTTCCATAGATTTTTGAAGTCCCCTAGTATATAAAGTCACATACAGGCTGGCTCAATGGCCTGATAGTGAAGGCAGATAGAACCCACATGGCCAAACACACAGTTTCAGTCTAGTCTGGCGGTTTGAAAAACACATGGTAAGCATGCATGCATGCCCTGAATTCCAACAGAGTGGAGAAATGGAGGAGAAGGGGTTGCGGTGTGCCCATGCCCTATCAGAGGATGCTTTCTCTCTTCCCCCTTGCTCTGTCTCTCTCACCTGTTCCAGCCAGAACCCATGAGCCATCTAGCAAATAAAAAAAATTTTTTAAAAGGCTACATGCAAAACTTTAATTCCAAAGGAAAATTAAAACTGTTGTGACTCAACAGCTTTTGAAGACTGAACTCCAAGCCTTATTCTAAAGCCCATGAAACATAGAACATAAAGTGAATACTTTCTGCTTGATCTTAAGAAAGAAACCCAATGTAGAACAGCAAGGGGTTCAGGGAAACATTGGGAGCCAAATAAAAGACACTCAAGATGGCCACTCGATCAGACCACTTGAGGGCACAAGGCAGCCACAACTCCTGTGCACTGTTGCTTCACTGAAAAGGAAGAAAATAACACCTACCTCACATCATTTAAAATAGTATAAATCACTAGAAGTGAGTGAAATGGCGCTGAAAAAACTTTAAACTCTTCCTCGTAATGTCGAAATTAGTATTTAGGGGACCAGCAGTTAGCGTAATGGCTATGTCACTGGACTCCCATGTAGTCGACCGCGGTTCGCATCCCAGACCCGGTGGCTTAAAACTCATGCTGGGCACGTGTGCATGCGTGCCCAAGATCCCAAGAGGCAAATGGAGGAGAAGGGACTGTGGCGTGGCCATCGCCCGAAGCCGGGTGGGCGTGCAACCCCCGGGGGGGGGGGGGGGTGTGATTTCTCGCTTTCTGTCTGTCTGGCCAGCGCACACACCCTATAGCAAAAAACCTCTCCCCCCCAAAAAAAAATTAGTATTTAGAACGTTTTAAAGAAAAAGCAGCAGCTGAAGGATTATAAAACACTTTTCTAAAATAATCATTCTCTGAATATGCTAATTTATCAGAGAAATAAAATAAATACAGGTAGGGAAAAAGATATTGACCATACAGTACCTGAAATGTAAGGAAAAAAAAGTGCCGTACTCTGTTAATGACGGGATTTGTTAAAATGTAGTAGATTATTACATCATACTTTGGAGAGGAAAAGAGGAAAAGCAATTAACACAACGTGAACTAGACAACTAAAGTCCTGGGTTTTCCCTCTGGTTTTGCTACTAATTTGCTCTGAGATTTCACAGTACTCAGTGTCTCTGGGCTTCAATTCTCATTTGTAAAATGTGGAGAAGGAGACCTGTCACAATGTTAAAATGACCTATTACAACAATGTAAAACTTGGAAAATTGCAGAAGATTTCTTTCAAACAGTAATATCTAAAGATAGAGACTAATCTGGACCTCATTGGGTGTCAAAGTAATATAATTAGTCATTTTTTTATACTAAGGAGTTTGCTTCCAAAAATCTAACAATTAAAACATATTGATTAATATGGCTCCCTGACACGCCCAAATACACTTATCTAGTAATTTTCCACAATGAAAACCTTTTAATGTTCTGGTCTCTGGGAAAGAACAAGAGCAATAGTGAATATTCAACAAATGTTATATAACAGGCACTTGCGATATGCCAAAAGACTAGTGGATGACGACAGATGAAGTAGAAGTAATTTTTGTATGTTTATATTTTTCACGTACTGATAACTTCTCTGAATAGAATGTTGTAAGGTAAAATGATAGAATGGAAGGTTATTTTATGTAAGTTATTGAAGCATTTATGTAAATGTCCTTCCTTCAACTTGAAGAGAAGGTCAAAGTCTTTTTTAAAATATTCTCTTCATATTTGAGGTATTATTTGTGATACTACTTTTACACATTCTTTCAAAGCAGAGTTTATCAACTTAACCTTTAAATTCTCAAAATCTTGGGACGAGCAGATGGTGTAATGACTATGTCTCTGGACTTCCATGTAGTTGACCATGGTTTGAGTCCTGGATCTGGGAGCTTAAACTCATGCCAGGCATGTGTACATGTGTATCCAAGATCCTGAGAGGACAATGGAGAAGGGATTGCGGCATGGCCATCACTTCTGCGGGTGATTTCTCACTTTCTGTCTCTCTCCTTCTGGTGATCACGCACGGCCTATACCTAAAAACCTCTCCAAAAGAAAAAACATTTGCAAAATCTTAAGTATTTTACTGTAGTCACTTGTCACTAAAAAGCTCTTTCCATTCTTTCATCATAGAGTCATTGAAAGTATCATTTGATTTCTAAACACCAATGGGTGTAGCATGTGCAAGAGGGCATTTTTAAAAAAAAAAAAAAAACATTAACCTAATCCATTTCCAAATCTGTCCATTTATCAATAATTCTTATTTTGTGGTACATACCTGAATACATCTCAGTGTTCTGAAAACTGCCCCAGCATCAATTTATATAACTCTGCAGTTCCATTTAAAGACTTTGCTTTTATGCTTGGTATCTTTCTACCAATGTATTTCTTTACTCATATCTTCATGTGTGGATAGATGAAAGGATGTATGATAAAGTCTCGACAAATAAAAAAAAAAAAGAAAACTGGAAAAAAGAAGAGGAACAGAAATCAACAGCCATAGGGCTGTTTGTGCCAGGCGGGGTAGGGGATGAGCAAGATAAAAGAATTAATTCATACACTACATGTTTCCTCTACGTAAGCATTATACTGAATATCTTTTAGATTAGTCATATTGCTGTGAGACTTTTCCATGTTTCCTCTAGACAACTGCCAATGCTCGTATGGCCTGAGATGAATAAACATGCTGTGACTCGCTCCTAAGGAAACGCCTGTCATGTTCCAGGGAAAAATGACCTCTCCACTTTTAAATTTAAAAAAAAAGTTAAAAACTGTACAACTCTCATTCACCAATGGCAAAGTCAATCTTTGTGATGTGAGTTAGCACCGTTCAGGTTTTCCCTAACATTTGTTTCTGTTTCTGGTATGTGAGTATTCTCTTTAGGGTATTTCTGGGTTCAGATTAAGAAAAGCTACCCCTGAGTTGGGAGAACACCTGTGGGAAGAAGTTCTACTACCATCAAAGGGGTTTCCCACTTCAGAAGCTCAACCAGCACCCCTGCCGCACTCGCACTAGTTACCAAGACCAAGGTTATTTTCAGGTTCTCATCTGGAGCAGAACTACCTGTTCTCCTTACTGTTTACCCAAACGCTTAGCAAGGCGATTATTAGCATATCTGGCAGGAAGACATGCTTCATTTAATATTAACTCACCATGTGACAGCCCCTTCCCCTCCAATCTCTCCTCAAACACGTGAGGATAAAAAGAAAAGTACAGTTGTTTGCAGGCTGACTTTGCGCTTGGCTCAGGCACCAGCAATTGGCCACAGGCACACACACCCCCAATCAGAGGCGCGCACCCCGCCTGCTCCCGGAACTGTCAAGCGGGCTGACAGCTGGCACACACTCCATCCCCCTCCCCCCGCCAGCAGAAGCCCCTTTCTTACAGTCACCTTGACATTGCTCACCTACCCGGGCACCAGCCCTAGGCCGAGGAAACTTTTCTTTAAACTCCCTTCCCAGGAGCTCCCTTACAGATATCGTCCATCGCTCGTCCAGAGCTCCAACAAGGGGCCCTTTGTTACAATTCTGCTCCCGGACTCTCACCCAACTGCTGGCATTCATTGGCCTTCCGTGACCCAAGGCAGCCCCAAAAAGAAAGAAGAAACTACCCGTGCCCCTTCCCCGGACGGCCTCTGAGAAGGCTGGGAGGAAGCAGCTTTCCCGGCCGCGGCTAATGAGTCAGGCCGCTGGCAGAGCAGCGAACTGCCAGCCAGGTAACCCGCACGAGGCCTTGCTGCTCTCGCCCTCCTCGGAGAGCCGCGGCGCGGCGCTCGGAGCTTACCCTGCTGGGGCGGCCAGCGACGTGGGCACCGCCGGGGCGTCCTGCGCGCTCGGGGTTCGGCAGTCCATCGCTCTGCGAGGCGCTGCGCGGGCTCCAGCTCTGAAGCGGCGCGTCACTGCTGGGG
>NW_006160197.1:998528-1013896 GCF_000334495.1 Tupaia belangeri chinensis | reverse complement strand
AGCCGGGAGGAGGCGGCGCTGCAGCCCCCGCCCCGTGGGCTTTACTGAATAGCCATTTGGCGCCTTGCGGGGAGCCAGAGGAGCTGCCCCGGCTGGAAGAGGCGGAGCGGGGCCAGGCGCTCAGGCACCGCCGCCAAGCCCGCAGCGTACTCCCGGGCTCCTCCGGCCGAGTTTGCACAAACAAAACGCCCTGGGGAAACTTTTCCCGGAGAAAAGTTGAGAGGGCTAATCTCTTTCCCACCCAGGGCTCCTACTTTCTTTTCATAGGAGACAGTGACCCGCCTGTTCTCTCTCGAGGCTTCCTCTCCTACTCTTCCCTCCCCCAGCCCGCGCGCTTGCAGCTCGCTCTCAAGCCAGGACTTGAAAGGAGGAGAAAGCAGCAGCCTCTCCGAGGCTCAACCCTACGCGGGCCGGGCCC
The DNA here is from genome assembly GCF_000334495.1 of Tupaia belangeri chinensis. NCBI lineage: Eukaryota > Metazoa > Chordata > Mammalia > Scandentia > Tupaiidae > Tupaia > Tupaia belangeri. The sequence goes on along the minus strand of NW_006160197.1, from coordinate 1,013,478 downwards.
GGTCGAGCCGAGCCAGGGAGCACCTCCCCTCGCCGCACGGGCGGAGTGCCGAGCCCTCGCCGGGCACTGTAGGGCCTCTTCCTAAAGCCGCTCATTTACTCACCCTGCCCCATTTTCTCGTCCAGAGCCCGGGAGCTCGCTGCCACCTCCGCCGCACTGCTGTCCCGAAGTGGAGACGAGCTCGGCGGCATTGGAGCGAGGGAAGGCAATGAGCCGGAGAGAGGAACAGGGCGGGAGTGAGCCGAGGGCGAGTTATTTCCTCCCCCCGGGGCTTCAGGTCTTCGGGGTCGGGCTGCGGAAGCTGGATGGAAAGGCAGCTCCCCGGCAGTGTGTTCCCATTCCCACCGCTAGAGCGTAGCTTCGGGAAGGCTGGCGCACCCACGAGGGACAGGTAGAAGGATAGGGAAGGTACCTGCAAGAGCCAGGTGGGAGGGCGGACCGGGGCCGCAGCGGAGGCGCAGAGAAACCCGCAGAACGGGGCCTCCAGCTTACCCTCTCAGCAGTTTGAGCTTCGACATCAAAGATTGTGACTGATGCCAATCTATAAACTAAGAGTTGAATGATAGTTTTAAAAAATAAAGGAATCAGACACAGCTGTGTGCACGTTATAGTTCCCAAGTGCATGCTTGTTACAAGATTCTTTACACCTGCGTATATCCTGTTGAGTATAGTCTGACAAGCTCCAATGGTGTAGGCCATTTTGATGGCTCAAAAGCTTACGTTCAGGGGAACCAGCAGTTAGCGTAATGGCTATGTCGCTGGACTCCCACGTAGTCGACCGCGGTTCGCGTCCTGGACCTGGTGGCTTAAAACTCACGCCAGGCGCGTGTGTGTGCGTGCCCAAGATCCCGAGAGGAGAATGGAGGAGAAGGGATTGCGGCGTGACCATCCCCCCTGGGGGGTGATTTCTCGCTTTCTGTCTCTATGTCTCTCTCTGTCTGTCTGGCGAGCGCACGTGCCCTACAGTGAAAATCTCTCAAAAAAAAACCAAAAAAACCTTACGTTCAGAAAATAATATGAAACTAATTTTTTAATGACTTTAAAACAATACTTTAAAAATTAAAATAGCTAGGTAGTAAAGGGGGCCACGTCCCACATGGCTAACTTCTGGGCTTGAAAAACAGTCCCAGTCTAGGGGCATGAAAAACACACAGGGGCCGTGTACCAGCATCTCCCAAATTTGGGGAAATGGAGAAATGGAGGTGAAAGGATGACCGTGTTATCATAACTCAATGGGGAGAGTTCTCTCTCTCTCTTTCTCTCTCTCTCTCTCTCTCTCTCTCTCTCTCACTCTCTCGGGTGAGCATGCACCCTCTGGCAATATTTTAAAATAAACTGATAGAGATACTTCACATGAGGGAACATCCGGAAGGGATGTAGTACTACCATCTCTGCCATATCGCCAATATCAAATCACAAATCTGTATTAGCCACTTAATCCTTGGTAGTCATTAAAATTAAATTGATATTTACAACCGATGCTTGATCAAATGCTCCTTCAGTTGTTTATTCATTGTAGCAACTAAAATGATTACTGAAATTAAGGACTACTTATCAAAGCAATTCATTTAAATGCATCTAGACTTTAGTCTTTTTTTTCTTCAGTTTCGCCACAGGGCATGTGCACTCCCCAGAGAAAGAGAGACAGATACAGAGAGAGAGAAAAGTGAGAAATCACCCCCAGGAGGGATGGCCATGCCACAATCCCTTCTCCATTTTCCTCTATGGATTTTGGGGATGCACACACACACACACACACACAGGACCTACATGATTTTCAAACCACTGTGTCCAGGAGCTGGCCATGTGGGATCCAGCTTCGTTAATCTCCATGCCACCTGTTGGCCCTGGATTTTAGTCTTTAAATAATAACTCAGGTTAAATAACTTCATGAATCACTTCTTCTTCTAAATGACTAGTTTTTACAGTTGCTTACAGATAGTGATGCACATATTGAGTAACAGTGAAACTACTCAAAGTCTCCAGCTTTCAATCACAAGATCAAGATTACAACTTTAATTAGTTTGAACCCTAATTTATGACATACTAGTAATATGGACACCATTAGGCTCATCTTAAATACAAGATGTTTTCATAACATTTCATAATTGCTGAAGGCATTTTCAGTACTCCCCAACTTTTCCTGTCCTCTCTCTGGCTCTAGGCATAGGAGAAGTTTATACTATCCACGCCGCTGGAATTAGGAATGGCCATGTGATTACTCTGATTAGTGGCAGGTGAGCAAATGTGAAATGTTTCACTTCCTGAAGCAAAACTTAAGAGCCAGTGATGATGTCGATGTCTCTGTGCTCTTCCCTTGCTGTCGCAATCAAGGAAGTTCATATTAAGACTGAGGTGCAGGCTGAAGGATCCTGGAATACCACACTATTAACCTGAGCACTGCTGCCTTGCAGAGTCTCAGGACAGACAACCGAATCTGTATAAGTCAAAATAAATTCATTTTGGGTTAACCATAAACTATTGGAGTGATTTATTGCCCAGCATTACTTAGCGCACCTTAGGCATGGTCATGTCTGATAACTTTCAGAACCAAGACATACAGTGTTCTTCTAATATGGAACTAAACTATTCCCACTACAGTCTGCTTGCTATATATTGAGAGTTCATTAAGTCTTTTATATTTTATGGTGTAAAGCTTCTCCTTTTCAATTTTTCTCCCTCTAGTTATAGAGGACTATTTGAAAATTGCCCAGGTTTCCAAGATTTTGCTCAATTTCCCCATTTGGAAATGGAGGGGGGTAGAAATACCCACCCCTATTCTCATACCCCATCAAATCATTTTTAATGCATATCCTCAAGGATTATCACCTGGAAAAAACTTTTTTGACTGCATAGTTAGAAGCATCCCTTTCCTTTCTTGAGACCTGGTAGATTCAGTAGGTAGGACAAGGACCTATGACATTACGTTTCAGTTATTCGTGTATACAATAGCAGAGTTAGAGGGGTTTGATTTTAAAGAGCCATATCTTATCCTTTTCTCCTGAAAGCATGGACCAGAATTCAAGAGACTCTTGGCAAAGAACATACAATATATGTGATATGCGTGTATATAGTTTTGTACAGCAAAACCAGCAATGTCACATAATAGTGTTCAATTTTAATGAAAGCATTCAGGCTTAACATTTCATGGCTGCCATTTAATCTGAGCAAGCATTCTTTTTATTAATATCTCTGCGTGCAAGAGTTTATTGATAGAATAAAGAAAATGAAGTGTTTTTTTTTTTTGGAGAGTTGTTTTTTTTTTTTTTTTTTTTTTTTGGCTATAGGGTGCATGCACTCGCCAGACAGAGAGACAGAGAGACAGAAAGCAAGAAATCACCTGCAATCTCTTCTCCTCCATTCTCCTCTCGGGATCTTGGGCACGCACGCACACGTGCCCGGTGTGAGTTTTAAGCCACCGGGTCCGTAATGCGAACTGTGGTTGACTATGTGGGAGTCCAGCGACATAGCTATTACGCTAACTGCTGGTCCCAAGAAAATGAAGTTTTAAAACAATTGCATTTAATATATCCCCAATGTACGTAATTCTGATAAAAACTGATAGAGATTATTTGGTCCATTGTTCAAGAACCATTGTTTATTATAAATTTTAAGGGCAAATATAATAGCTAAATGCTGCATTGCTGCATTATTGATGTAATTTGGGGCTTTTTTTTTTTTTTTTTTGGTTGATTGGTTTTTGTTACCAAGTTCCTTTGAGAGGGGGAAAGAGAAACCCCACCCTTTTTTAGAAAACACATCTCAATGGAATATGGTCTTGCGACAATCCTTTCTCCTTCATTTTTCATCCAGTTGGAATTTTGGGCGTGCTTGTGTGCACAAACACCTTGCATGCTTTTCAAAACCCCAGGGTAGGGATTCAACTCCAATATTTCATGGTTTAACCCAAAACAAGTTTATTTTGACTATACAGATTCATAGTCATTTTTATTTTCAAAATGAGATTTTATTCTCATGAGATTACAAGTATATTTTTAGGGAGGTTAGTTGAGAGTGAGGGTTTTATTTTCTTTTTTAGAGAGATTTTTGCTATAGGGCATGTGCACTTGCCAGAGAGACAGAAAATAAGAAATTATCCCCAGGGGGAATGGCTATGCCATAAATCCTTCTCCTCCGTTCCCTCTCAGGATCTTGGACACACACACATACATGCTCCTGGCATGAGTTTTAAGTCACAGGTCTGGAACTCAAACCACAGTCAACTACGTTGGAGTCTAGCGATGTAACCATTACACCATCTGCTGGTCCCAAGAGTGAGGGATATTTTTTACAGTTAATTTTATAGAATTTATTGGAAGAGAAGGCATCTTTTACTACTAGATTCCTAAAAAAGCAATATGCCCTGGTTTTCCTCTATGACGTTGTGTTTTTGCTAATATAAATGTTTGATGAAAATGATAATATTTTAAAGGAAAAATGTAAGTTGCACTTTTCATAATCCTATGTTTAGAATTACAAATGTATTCTCATGTTATGTGCTTTTTCTCTTTTGGAGAGTCATTTCTAATCAATCATTTTAGAGTTTAAAAGTACCAAAATAGATGTACTTCATTGCCAACTTGAATTAATTTTTTAACTTCACAGATTTCTGGGGTCAGCAGGTGGTATAGTAGTTAAGGCACTGGACTCCCACATGACTGACTGCGATTCAACTCTCAAACCAGCAGCTTGAAAAATCACACAGGGCCTGTGTGCGTGCTTGCCCGAAATCCCAAGAAAAGAATGGAGGAAAAGGGATTACAGCATGGCCATCCCCCCCAATGGGTGACTTCTCACTTTCCTTCTCAGTGGCTCATCTCTCTCTCTCCCTCAAGCTACACAGCCTATGGTAAAATCCAAAATAAATGAATAAATAAAAAGAAAGTGCCTTCCATGGGGAATGGTCATACTGTAATTCCTTCTCCATTTCTCCCTCCTTTCAGAATTTTGGGCACGCTCGCACATGCCTGACTTGTTTTTTAAGCTGCTGGGTCCAAGATTCAAACCACATAGCCATGTGGGATCAACTGCCTTCACCGCCATGCCATGAACTGACCCGATTTTATATGTAAAACATGAAAAAAGATCACTATACATTTCCATAAACTAGAATTTCTAAGATTATATAATTATTAAATGTTATTGCAGTAAAGGAACATTTATTGCATATCACTTATACCAAAGTGCTGGATTAGAGAAGAAGGATGGTAAGGTATTGCTTCTGCCCTTGAGGGTCCCACAGACCACTGGGCTCATGACTATTGTTGTGGCTCTATTATCAAGTTAGAACCTAGATCGATCGATAGATACATAGTCAATAATCAGTGTAGGGCCCTCTACCTCTCTTAAAAGTGAAACTTTTTTTTATTCAGTCCTAGTTTTCCAAAAAGGAAATTCCTGAGGTTGGTATGCTATGTCTCTTATAAATGGTACCACATTCCTATATTATCATGCTCAGTTCTAGGCTAAGACTCTTTATAAGCATGAGCACATTCCAGGACAAAGGTGAAGTATGGAGAAACGTGCACAGACATGGGGCCATGTAAAGTACTGACTACCGTGGGCATGCAGGAGGGCAGAGTTTTCAGTGCCCATCCACATTTCAAGCTCAGATTATGATATATCAAGATGTCTCATACCTACTTTCTGAAGTCCTCCTTTAGATGTCCTTTTGTTAAAATAAGTTTCTGTTTCTGGATTCTATAATTCTGCTACCAGTTGGCAGTAATTTTCTTACTCATTGGAAGTGAATAAACCTTTACTAAAATACCAATTCTATTAAAAATACATTGATCATGTAACATTTAAACACCATTTAAGTATGGATATTTCTTCTATTTTTTTTTAAACAGGTTAAGCACAAAACTAAGTCAAACCTTACCTATTTAATATGATGCAATTAGCTAAATCTTGTGGTTTAGGATTTTGACATGCCTATTAAATTCTAAGTATAACTGGGAGCTGCATTTCTTCCTTTAACGAGTCTTTAAAAACTTTTGTAAAACCTTAACTGCTTGTCAGCTTCCGTGTACCTCAAAGTGTACAACTTTGAGCTAGGCGGCCACTAATCTGGCTTTCCAGGCATAAAACCTAACATGTCTCACATAGCCATGTGGGATCAACTGCCTTCACCGCCATGCCATGAACTGACCCGATTTTATATGTAAAACATGAAAAAAGATCACTATACATTTCCATAAACTAGAATTTCTAAGATTATATAATTATTAAATGTTATTGCAGTAAAGGAACATTTATTGCATATCACTTATACCAAAGTGCTGGATTAGAGAAGAAGGATGGTAAGGTATTGCTTCTGCCCTTGAGGGTCCCACAGACCACTGGGCTCATGACTATTGTTGTGGCTCTATTATCAAGTTAGAACCTAGATCGATCGATAGATACATAGTCAATAATCAGTGTAGGGCCCTCTACCTCTCTTAAAAGTGAAACTTTTTTTTATTCAGTCCTAGTTTTCCAAAAAGGAAATTCCTGAGGTTGGTATGCTATGTCTCTTATAAATGGTACCACATTCCTATATTATCATGCTCAGTTCTAGGCTAAGACTCTTTATAAGCATGAGCACATTCCAGGACAAAGGTGAAGTATGGAGAAACGTGCACAGACATGGGGCCATGTAAAGTACTGACTACCGTGGGCATGCAGGAGGGCAGAGTTTTCAGTGCCCATCCACATTTCAAGCTCAGATTATGATATATCAAGATGTCTCATACCTACTTTCTGAAGTCCTCCTTTAGATGTCCTTTTGTTAAAATAAGTTTCTGTTTCTGGATTCTATAATTCTGCTACCAGTTGGCAGTAATTTTCTTACTCATTGGAAGTGAATAAACCTTTACTAAAATACCAATTCTATTAAAAATACATTGATCATGTAACATTTAAACACCATTTAAGTATGGATATTTCTTCTATTTTTTTTTAAACAGGTTAAGCACAAAACTAAGTCAAACCTTACCTATTTAATATGATGCAATTAGCTAAATCTTGTGGTTTAGGATTTTGACATGCCTATTAAATTCTAAGTATAACTGGGAGCTGCATTTCTTCCTTTAACGAGTCTTTAAAAACTTTTGTAAAACCTTAACTGCTTGTCAGCTTCCGTGTACCTCAAAGTGTACAACTTTGAGCTAGGCGGCCACTAATCTGGCTTTCCAGGCATAAAACCTAACATGTCTCAGCTTATTTCACGCTGGCAAGGCTCCCCACCCCCTCCTCTGCCTTTTCTCCTGCGAGGCTGAGCATTTGTGTGGTTAACGAAGTACCACAGTGGTTAAGAGCTCAGGCTCTGGAGCCAGACAGCTTTGAGTTTACATCCCTGCCTTTGCCACTTACTATCTGGGTGACAATTGGAAAGTTACTGTTCCTGGCAAAGAGAAAGTGTCCAGTGAAGGCAGCAGAAGTTCTCAAGTGAAGGTAATGAAGGCCCTTTTGAAAGGAATGTTACAAATGGAAACTGTTTCTTGGTTAGAGCTCAGACTGTGTAGCAGAAGTCTTCCTGGTCCACCCCAGAGCTTTGGCTTCTTGCTCTTTGACCACCTAGAGCAAGTCATTCAACTGTGGAAGCTCTGGTTTCCTTTGATCTCTATTGTGTATCAGAAGTAAGTATTCTATGACACCTAAGTTGTTTTCTGCTCTATGTTGTGTAATCACGCTCACTGTGTTAAAAAATTATTGAATTATGTACACATTATAGACTAGTTATAACAAGACTTCACATTAAATAGTACCTGACAAAAAGCTGTCACTTAGTGAGTCTAGTTTTAGCCCTTAAAAAGTTTGCAGAGATAGACTCTCATATCCTTATTTTACAGTTCTGAAAATTCAAGCAAAAGTCTTGATACTAGAAAATACTAAACCTAGGATCAAGGTTATTTCTTCTGGTTTTTACTTTGCATTTTGTAGTAACATACAGTTAAGTTACCTGGCTATAATCAGAGTACATTAAAAAGAGAGAGAGAGAGATAACCTACAGCAAATAGATACTGTATAAGCAACAGGCTGAATATCATTTTCCATCTCTGAATTTTAGATCAGTTTCAAGGATACTGATTACCTGAACCTGCCTTATCCCAGAGCACACACTTTAGCCTGGGGAGTCTTCACTGGTATGAATGTATTCAGTTGTATACAAAGACTGTAAAGGTTAGGAAGACACACAAGAGAGAAAAATTCAGGGCTATCAGAAATTCAGATACATTCTAAATGGAGGAGTCGGTGCCCTAAAAGCTCCCTTGACCATACCAAGAGCAAAGATGCTATAAAATGTGAAGTCGTATTACTAATAATTTGTGTTCTACTGTGGGAAGAAAGAACCACTCATGACATTGACAGTTGAGGAGGATAGGGTTAAGTTGAATCAGATCCCTCTGCATTTCTAAGGTCCACCCCATGAGAGGTTTGCAGCAGAATTAATTACACCATACATTTTCCTCTACTAACAAGAAAACAAGATTTATCTGGGAAAATCAAAACAACCAGACAGGCAAAACAGCTCACAAGATGTTCACAGACAGTTCCTGATTTGTGATGATTTAAGATTTTTTTTGACATTATTATGGTCTGAAAATGACACACATTCAATAGAAACTGTTGGATTTTGAATTTTGACCTCTTCCTAGATTATTGATATGTTGTAAAATACATGATACCAGGTAGTGGCAGCAAGCCATTCATGATTTCATTCAGCACAGTATTTGGTAAATTACATGAGATAATTGAAACTTCTTTATAACTGGGGCCAGCAGGTGGCATAATGTTTAAGGGTGCTGGACTCTTACATGGCTGACCATGGTTCAAGTCCTAGTGGTGGCTTGCTTGCTCTCTCTCTCTTTCTCTCTCTCTCATTTTGTCTCTCTCTGGTCAAATAAAAATAAATAAATAAGTAAACAAAGTTAAATAAAAAATTATTATTCAAAACAACTTCATTATGAATAGGCTTTGTGTTAACTGTTGTGCCCAACTGTAGGTTAATTGTAAGTGTTCTAGCACATTTAAGACATGCTAGTAAGTGGGGAAAATAATACCTATAAGGTCATTAAGAAAATTAAGTGAAATAACATAGTTAACAGACTTAAGGGAATGTCTAGCGCATAAAGGGCAGTCAGGAAGCTCTGGCATCTGATCGGAGTCTGCAATTAATAAGGTACTAGAAAGAGATATGCAAATCAAGGTTCGCCGAAGTATTTTCTTCTGGGCTTGCAGTATTATCATCTGGGCTTGCAGTATTATCATCTGTCACAAGACAAGTAGGTAGAAAGGTAAGATTACTTGAGTAAGGTGACTTTCTGGTTTGGTAAGTTTTTATATGACTGAATATATCCAAGAATTACTGTGTATAAAGGATAGTAACATATACCTTCTAGATCTTAATAATTTTCTGCTGTAATAAATAAAGGGAATTATTTTGGTTAACAAGGAATAAAAATTCTCATATGGAGATCTGAGACTATATTAAGTAAACATAATTAATTTGAGAAAAGATATGAAAAATGGGATTAAGATGTTCTTTCTGAGTGTGTTAAAGTGAATGATGTACAAATTCATCAGTTTTAACCTCTGAATACATGGGACTATTTGTGAGTCTTCCTCTTTTGGGAATTCTGGAATATGATCACCTTTTATTTGGATTGCGGCTAAAACATAGTCTTACATCTGGCAAATGTATATACTTCCTTCTATATATACTTGGATTTGTTCTAAGTATTGTCTCATCACTTAAGGCTTGATTCTTATGTGTGTTATAAATTTTGCAATCTGTCAGTGCCATAGAGCAAGTTGAGCCATGGCTAGCACTATTTCATCACACAAAAGCTGCCTTCCAATTCTTTCTAAAATGTCTCCTTTTAAAAAATTTTTTTTTAATGTTAGAGGAAATGGAGGAATTCAAGAAGTTGATGGGCCATGGTGATGGTGGTTCTGGCACAGTGTTCCATTTGAGTTCTGTTCGGCAGTCAAGATTGGTTACAGAGGTCTGACAAAAACGAATAAATTACCCAAGTCATGTCAGCAGAGTATGTCTTTTAAATTTCAGTCAGGTCAATTCGGTAAAACTAGATGTTCTTCAGTTTTTCTAGTTTCATTAGCCAGAATTTGTAATCCCATTTCTGAAAGACTATTTTGAAAATAATTTGGCAGTTTTTAGCTTCTTCCTCAATGAGCTAGTGACATGATATTCCGTGTTGCAGGGATTGAATTATTGAGTAAATGCCACGAGTAGTTGTATTCTAGGAAAAGAAACAAAATACTCTTCTGACCTTTAGCAGGTAGAGATCATACCCCATGAACTCTGAGAAAGAATTAGGAGACATTAGAGACCATATGTTCAAATCATCCATCACATTTGTTAGAAACTGAAGCTTATAAATTGGATTGACAGATTTAGTGAACAAAAATACAGGCTGCCTCAGTTAAATTTGAATTTCAGATAAACAATCATTTTCAGCAAAGTGTGTTCCCTACAATATTTGCTCATACTGAAGTTATTTGTTATGTATCTGTAATTAAAATTTATGATGTCAGGCTAGATCTTTTTTTTTTAATATTTTTTCTTTATTTATTTACATTCATTCACTGTACATCATTATAACATACAAAATGAGATTTTTCCATTGAGAATACACTGTATATTGGCTCAATCAAGCACATCAACATATGTGTTATTGTCAACAAATCATTTTCCATTTATTGTTTTCTGTATATTTTGCCTTTTTTCCCATCCTTGATTCCCTATCTCACCCTCTGCCATCTCCCACCCTCCTCCCACACTGTGTCTGGTATCTATTGTTGCTTTCTATGCCTCCCCCATTTTATTGTTTCACTAAATATCTTAATAAATCTAAATATTTTCAATAGCAAGCACAGCTGATATGTACATATCCATGAACACAAGACTGACTTTAGGCATAAACCTCAGTGAATAGAATGAACATACTGTAAAGTAGCACCTAACTAGGGCTATATAGCTTAACTGCAGTCATCAAATAGGTATTTCTAATGCCTTTTTTTTTTTCTTCTGAAAATTTTTTTTTTATTAATTTACATTCATTCCCTGAGCATCATCACAACATTCTAAATGTGGTCTCCCATCTAGAATATACTGCATAGCGGCTTAATAATGCATGTTATCATCCATAATATTCCATTTCTACTTTCATATATATGTTTTTTACCCCATGTCTAGCCCTCTGCCCTATTCCACTCTCTTATTACACTATCTCTGCTGTCTACAGTTGTCTTCAATTCCTTTTCCCCCAACATTTCGTTGATCACACAATATCATAAGTAATCTAACTACTTTCAATAGCAAGATCAGCCGATGGTTTCAAGAAAAGCAGTTTTGAACTGGTAAGGATATTTCTTTGAAACTTAAAGCCTAGAAACAGGTTAGTATTCTGTTCAAATAGTCGGAACATGAATCTATTGATAGCTGAAGACAGGACAAAAATCCTTAAAACCGGACAACAAAGCTTAGAAGAAAAGCAGCAATATTTTAGTCAAGTCGTAGAATACTGTTTCATCAGTTCAGTCTCATGTACTTAATCTTTCTTCTGTATCTGTTGAGGTTCGATGTTCCAGATTGAAATCTGGGATGTAATACTCAACTCCAGCTTTTGGCCCTACAATTAAGTTGCCCATTTTCTTAGTTTCTGAACTCTTATTTCTGTGTGTCTGCATTTAATTTTACTGACATAGCACTCCCTTAAGAACTTCTTGGAGATCCGGTCTGGTGCTGGTAAATTCTTTCAGGTTTTGTTTATCTGGGAAAGTTCGTGTCTTTTCTTCCCAAATGAACGATAACCTTGCTGGGTACAGAATTCTCGGTTGAAATTGCTTTTCCCTTAATACTTTGAATACATTTTCCCATTCTCTCCTCGCTCTCATTGTTTCCGATGAGAGGTCTGCCGTTAGTCTGATGGGATACCCTTTGTAGGTAACTTGCCTTTTTTCTCTTGCCAGTCTTAGTATCTTGTCTTTGTCTGTGGTTTTGGTCAATCTGGCTATAACGTGTCTTGGAGAAGATCTTCTTGGGTTGATTCTATTTGGGGTCCTCTGTATTTCTTGGGTCTGAATCTTTGAGTGCCTCTCCAGGTTTGGAAAATTTTCTTGTAAGATTTCATGGAATAGATTATCAATGCCCTTATGAGTCTCTTCACCTTCTGGGATGCCTATTATCCGGATGTTTGGACGTTTGATGGTATCTAGTACTTCTCGCATATTATTCTCAAATTTTTGGGCCATTTTCTCAGTCTTCGCGGTGGATTTTTCTAGGCCAACCATTTTCTCTTCTACATTAGAGATTCTATTTTCTGTATGATCTAGTCTGCTTTTAATACTTTCAAGGGAGATTTTGACTTCTTGTATTATAGCCTTCATCTCTAACAGTTCCATCTGATTCTTTTGTAAAGTGTGAAATTCCTCTTTTAGATCTAGCATGAATTTCCTCACCTCCTGGAACTCTTCAACTCCTTTCTCCTTCCTCTTCAGCAGTTCCTTGTCTCTCTTCTCTTCCATCTCTGTTAGCTTTGCCATTATGAATGTTCTGAATTCTTTATCAGACATTTCCATGATTTCCATTGAACTGTGTGTGGATAAAGAGGAGCTATCCTTTTCCCTTGTGGGAGAGGTATTTTCCTGCTTCCCCATATTTCTTGTGGTCCTGCAGCGATTTCTAGTCATCTGGTGGATGATCGGTTTCTTCCCAAACTTGGAAGTTCAATCACGCGAGTTTTGGATGCTGGAGGCCCAGTTATCAGTGGGACATCTTCCTTTCTCCCCAAATGGCTAGATCACAGGAGCCATGGAGCTGTCTGTCTCTTGAAGAAGGGTCAGGCTAGATCTTGGCATGGTGATCAAGGTGCCTGGACCTCACATGGCCAACTGTTTAGTTCCAGTCTCAGACCTGGTAGCTTGAGAAATATTCCAGGCATGTGTGTGTATGTGTGTACAGATGAGCAAAATGCTGGAAGAAGGGAGAAATGGAAAAGAAGGGATTACAGGATGACCAGTCCCCATGGGATGTGCTTTCATTCTTTCTCTACAGGGAGTGTATATGCCCTCTCTAAACATTTTTTGTTAAATTAACTGGTGTCCTATATTTTATCCATCAACCAATGTCATAGTAATAACATGTTTGGTATTTGTTATATTTATGTGTAAGGTAAAAAAGAACCCTGTATACTTTAAGGGTGTAATTAATACTTGCTGAAATGGCAATAAGGAGGCATAATTACTCTTATTTAAACACAGCTCAAATATATTATATAATTAACCCAAGGAAAAATATATTAGTGAAACAGTAGTACTCAGCATCCACATTTTTAATAAAGAACACAATATACTAGCTTATCTTAATACCTGGAAGTACTTTAAAATTGCTTAAGAAATATAATGTTATTCTCCAGTTATTTTCATATTCAATTGCTATTCTAATGAATGATAATTAGTCAATGATATGAAGACTATCATAATGAAATAATAGAAATGGGTTAAAGTGTTCTTCAAATTTCTCATAAAAATTATCAACCAGCTCAGGATGAAAATTTCCAAAAGCAACATTTTATTTTTAAAAAAGTACGAGGTACAGATAATTTAAATGATTTCACAGTTTTAAATAGATCTTAAAATCCACAATATATTTACAAATTTTTAAAAATTTTACTTTTAAGTTTTTACCATAGGGCATATGCACTCACTAGAGAGACAAAGAGATACAGTGCTGGGGTCTAGCCTGGGTGGGAGTGGGTTGACTAGTTGGAAGCGGCGCAGGAAAGGAAGAAGACTAAGGCCTCGGTGCCTTTTTATGCACGTCCTGAGTCGGAAACCCCTCAGAGATCGCTCTCTGAAGAGTGACAACCACTAGGAATTGTGCCTTTTTATTGAAAATGTGTTACATGCAAGTAAATGGGTGAGGGGCTACGTGTTCTAATTTTTAGTTTAATAGGGATCATAGATTCCATTTAGTGTTGGATTAAGGATGGGTCTATTGAGGTTCCGCCATTGTTCGTTTGATGTAGGTGGGTCTCCATGGAATGCAGTTTCAGAAAAGCGGTTCCAGCAAGCAGAGATAATTATCAGCTGATGTGGCGGCAGCCATCTTGTGATTACTGAACATGATGCTTAGAAAAGAAAATCTTAAGTATAGATATTAGTTCTTATGGATCTTAATAAAGAATGATACTTATATAGTTTTATAGGGATCTAAAACTTAATTTAAGGAATCCTAATATATTTATCTATTTCACTTGGTGAGGGCGGGGGTGTTCTTGGCTAGTTTTGGCCTAATCCTATTTTATGTAAAGAAAAGATTATCTTTAAGTTTTTGTTAAATGTATCTTGAAGGGCCTTCTAAAGGTCAAGATTATTTCTGCCTAGATAGAACTTCAGCACACCCTTTATTGTGACCACAGAGATAAAGCATTGTAATTGACAGTAGGTGATCAGGGCCGAGGGGAGTGGTTGGGGGACTTTTGGGAAAATCTCATCACATACTCAAGAGAGCTATGTAATTTTTTTATAGTAGTATATCAGGGAGTCAGAGGGAGGTCGCTTCCCAACAAGGCTACCACAGTTTCCGGAGCGTACAACAAGCGGCCTTGCCAAACATGTTGAGTGGGGTGGGCATACAACAGCAGCCTTGCCAACATGTTGAACCGACTGGAAGCGGTGCTTAAAGGTCAAAAGCTCAAAACAGATCCTGGGGCCCTACCGGGTAGGACTCCTCTAATACAGAGAGAGGGAAACTGAGAAATCATCCCCCAGGAGGGATGGCCATGCTGCAATTCTCTCTCCTCTATTTTCCTCTGGGGATTTGGGGCACACATGCACACAGGCCTGGGGTAATTCATAAGCCACCAGGCCCAGGATTCAAACCATAGTCTTCCATATGGGAGTCCAGTGCCCTAACCATCATGACACTTGCTGGCTTCCTCTT
>NW_006160197.1:997435-997770 GCF_000334495.1 Tupaia belangeri chinensis | reverse complement strand
AAAATCTTAAGTATAGATATTAGTTCTTATGGATCTTAATAAAGAATGATACTTATATAGTTTTATAGGGATCTAAAACTTAATTTAAGGAATCCTAATATATTTATCTATTTCACTTGGTGAGGGCGGGGGTGTTCTTGGCTAGTTTTGGCCTAATCCTATTTTATGTAAAGAAAAGATTATCTTTAAGTTTTTGTTAAATGTATCTTGAAGGGCCTTCTAAAGGTCAAGATTATTTCTGCCTAGATAGAACTTCAGCACACCCTTTATTGTGACCACAGAGATAAAGCATTGTAATTGACAGTAGGTGATCAGGGCCGAGGGGAGTGGTCAAG